>NW_022639563.1:67522-126882 GCF_010583005.1 Odontomachus brunneus
GAGAGAGAGAGAGAGAGAGAGAGAGAGAGAGAGAGAGAGAGAGAGAGAGAGAGATCAGTGATGATATTACTACAAAAAATCTTAAAGAGGAAGAGAGTTTGTTAATCTTCGTAAATTTTGTGAAATATATGCAACGCGTAACTGTTTATTTCTGTTTATTTTCGATTTCGCGAGAACGAATTCCGGCTGACAAAGTAACGGTACTGTCAGGACGCGCGAGGGACGTAGATGTTGGATGCGGCTCGGATGTGTTTCGGACAGTTCAACACGCATGTTTTGCCGCGAGACAGTAATTTCTCGCGCGACAGATTTCGAAAATCTGTGGACTGCAAAAATAGTATCGGCGAACGCACATGACGAGACATGTGGTATCGACGACTCGCGTCCGGAGGGCATTCGACGCGACAAACGGGAACAAACGCGCTCTCCAGTCGACTGGCTGCTAATTATAATCCCCCAGTTCATTCCGACGGCACAGACTCACGAGAAGATCGTGCTGCGTTACGCGAGATATCAATGGGAATCGGTTTAACGCGTTTGATAAAACGGAACAAAGAGCGGTAATCCTATAACGCGTAATCCTGGCGAATTCTGTGAAAATAGGAAGAGAAAGAGGAGGAGGAGGAGGAGGAGGAGGAGGAGAGAGAGAGAGAGAGAACATTTGCAGTAAATACAAGCGACTGAATACAGCCATACGCAAATATGCGCGTTACGTAACAAATCATTGAGCTTATCGCTCAAACGTGATCGCGTCATGCGATAACAGCGATACTTAAATCGCATGAGTACTTGTATCCACCCAAGCCCACCGAAAACGATTAATCGATCGCTCTGCTATGAGGGGCGAGCACTTCACTTAAAAAAGAGAGCGAAAAGGAAAATGAAAGTAAAAAGAAGAAAAAAGCGAAACTGTTTAAAAGCATGTTTTACCGTAAATCATTTTTCTCGCGCGCCACCTTGGTGGATATTAATGCTTTTAATTCTCTTACGTTTTATGTTTTACTCACGCCTCTCTCGCAACGTTATCCATCGTATTGATTACTGCGCAAGAGTTCTTTGCCGACGATTTTAATAAAGCCGACGACGAGAGAAAGCTACATACTCGTGTTTATCAATAACAACAAATAATAACGGCGTGCGTGAATAGATGGCAAATATAAGGAAATACACGAGATGTTTCCAGCTAAAACTTTCAATCGAATTGCGCCCGCATACACTTCACAGATGGAAATATGAAGGAAAAGAGAAACGTTCCGGTAACCAAAACGAGAAATTAAAAGGTGCCGAGTCTCACGTCAATCTGCAAGTTTCGGTACTTGCGCAACTCGCTATCCTGCAGGCCGTCGTTTTCCGCGTTACGACGCCTATTCACAAAGGAACTGCGGAACTTTGTAACTTAATTGCACGATCGGCGGCGAAGAGCTGCCTCTTCGCGCGAACTCGCCGACTCGATCGTTTAAGTCGAAACGAAATTCTCGCGACAGAGACACACACACCACGAATTGGTTTAAATAAAATTTAAAAAACAAGCGTGAGTCACGTGAGGTCAATTCTCGAGTCGAGCTTTTAAACGCGCGAGACGTAATGTCTGTTATTTTATTTGGAGCAAAGATACACAGCTCGTGCTCTCGCCAGAGGCGCGTCGAAAAATCCGTAGAGGAGAAAACGAAGAGAGCTTTGCGCAAGAGGAGGAAAAATTCTCAAGATAAATAACTTTATTTATACGTATTACGGACGATCGCTTGTAACCGTTATACATTGAATTATTCGCTTATCTGTCATGATCTGCCACGTGATTTTTCTCGATTTTTACACCAAGCGCAATAAGTCTTCCGATTTTTGCTCTCTTGTGTGCGATTTTTCTTCTCCTTTTCTCTCTTTCTTTTTCTCTTTCTCCCTTTACTCCTCTTTCTCCTTAGGATATTTTTGATTGAGTGCTCATTTAGCACGTTGCGAATACGTCAATTAAAACATTCCGCCTCTCGCAGCGATGACGATCAATCTCACTATCGCTAATTAGCATTGGCAGCATTACCCGTTACGCGATCCGCCGTTGAACAAGGAAGCTTATTACCGATCTTACGTCACGCAAAGATGATAAGAAGTACGTGTACGCGGTAACGCGAAATCGCGACGTGACGCCCTGCAACAGAGGCGGCGACGAGGAAAACGTCGATTATGTAACGCAGTAGCGAATAGACGCAGTGCAGGTGTTTTCCCCGACGCACTCATCTTCTCTCCTTGCATTCTTCCCGACATCTTCCATCTGATCTCACGCCATGGTTCGCGAACAAGAAGCCGAATGAGCGAATTAAGCTAAGTAAGAGTAAGCGCGTATTTTTAGGATTGTGTATGTATGTATGTGTGTGAGAAACTGAGGAGGAGCTGCCGGTACTCGGCCTTTCTCGCCGGTGGAGCTTGAAATCCTTAACGTATCACGATCCTTTCTCAACTCGATGCATCTTGCATTTGCTTTTCGTTTTTTTTTTCTTTTCATGAAACTTCGAATTTAATGCGCGGGGAGAATATCTTTTTTTTTATTTAGAAAGATACTTATCTAATTTGAACCTAATTTGACTTAGTCTGCTAATGTTTACATCTCCTGCGCGCGCATTTGGTAAATTCTATTTAATAAATTCGTGCCTGTGCCGTACAAATAATATTTGGGAATACTTGATGAAATTACGCAAGTGCGCGAAACGAAGCTGTAGCATATCGGAGCTCGTTGTTAATAAGAGTACCGTAGCTATCGATTCTATTCGATATGATTCCCCTAACCAAGGTCAATTTCGTTACGCTAATAAATATCAGAACTACGGCGCTGTTTAACCTTGCATTACGTGCCATTTGTCTGGCTTTCCTTGGCGCTATCGAAGCTCCCATGCTGCTTGAATATTGCACTAACAATCAGATGTTCCCATTATGGCACTCGAGTAATGAGATTTCCGACTGATCTGAGTATCTCGAACAATGTGCGAACGAGATCGCGTATTTCATCTATGATCCCGGATTCCAGTAAAGTTTTGTTATGGCCAGTCGAATGTCTGTCTTTAGAAATATGGTATAAACTTTTCATTTGTTACACGAGACATGACTGCGATGGAAACGCGGAATAGCTGTGTATTTTTTTCAGTGAAAAATATAAATATAAATTTTAAAATTATAATTGTTTAAATAAATTAAAATTCGCGCACTCGTGGAATTTCATGGAGTATTTCTAAATGTTATTTGTACAGCACGAATTTATCAAATGGATATTATATTATTTTGCTAAATTATTTTTTTTCTTTTAATGAAATCTTATTTCCGAGAAAATCGCGATTCTGAAGACAGGCAATTAAAGTATTCTTGAGCTATTTTAACTTTGGGACATCTCCATTGATTCTCTGTCATACGTCATCTCTACAGCGACTTCTCGGATTTAGAAAATAATAAGTAATAAAAGGCACTGTAATTATTATTTTAATAACAGACAAATGGTATGATCTCGTATGACGCTTTCAGAAGATTGGTCATGCGAATGGCCGTGTTTACCAATCGACGCGGCACTATACATAGCCATAATGTTAAGCCAACAAGCTAATCCGCTACGAAATTCGATTAAACTCAGGCATCTTTATCAAAGACACTAACACGCACTATGCACAATTTTCCGATAATATAAGCATACGAACTTCGATGTTTCGAAAGGTTTGTTGACACAATTACATCATGATAATTCGTGGCTGTTAGGCAAGATCAATATACCACAAGCGCAGATATCAATTTATTGCGATAATAAAATTGTCGATAAACCACCAGGAACCAGTCATTTTTTCTCTTTCTTATATTATATTGTATATTATATGTATATACGTCATGTGATGTATATGTAACTCAAGTTTCAAATTTTGATCTTACATTAATCATGTAAATATCTGCAAATTTAAGACAATATAGTCTATATAATGTCCTCCAAATTGAACGAAATTTTTAATGTGGAATTAGAATTTCGAATTAGAAATTTTATAAGATATTTCTTGAAAGGAAATAGATTGTAGATCTGTTAAGTCGTAGTTTTACGATATAAAAGTGTGTGTGCAGCATTATATAAAAAAAAAATACGAATAAATCCAAGTGCTTTTCGTCCTTTTTCTCTTTTATTTTTTCAATCAGCGAGTAATAGAGTCAGTAAGATAACGAGTTCAGATATCAAATACATGTATACGCGCAATAGTATTACGACTAGTGCGGATAGTTACTGTATCATTGCGGCGCACTAGTTGTGATATGTTTAAACAGATTAACCCACCGCGATATCTTAATTGAACATCTCACGAGGCACGATGGCGCGTATTTTCCCTTAGAGCTTCCTATTACCGTAATGGTACATTTTCGTTTCACTGTTCTCGCTCGGCAATAGAAAGTTACCGGTCAAACGTGACACGAATACGGACATATGTAAAATCTAAATAATATTTAGAAAAAAAAATATCTCGTAAATAATTCCGTAAGCAATCGGATATAATGTTTTGAGAAATTTAATACGGGGAACGTGCACGATGAAACGGTTGAAATAATCACACGGAGTATAGCTGAGTGTAGCTACATGAATAATGAACGAATCACATCGCTCTTCCTTCGTAAAAAAAAAAATCGTTGAACTTTTACGGCCAATGCGATCATATTTTTTAAGCTTTCAACGTTGTTAAATCGCTTTTGGAAATACGCGATGGGGCTAGGAATATCCCGACCGATAATTTCCGCGAACTCGTTCCAGCATCATCTACTGTTCTCTCGTTGAAAACCGTTTCAGTCGCCGACAGAGAACTGAGAAAATTTTCCGTCGTGTGGTCCTCCTCTCTCGGAATAAACCAGGTCAGATCCAAAATTTAAATTACTCCAGAGACCTAATCTCACATATGAGTAGCGTTGAAATTCGCGTGCATAAAACCGTACAAACCGCAAAGAGAAATAGGAGAGGAGAAAACGAGAAAAACAGAGGGAGAGAGAGAGAGAAAGAGGCGGTGACCCCTTCTCAGGAATATTGCACGGAGTTTACGTTGTTATAGTGCGGTTTAAGGGCACTAAACCACTGGCCTGATCCCAAGCCGACACGTTTGCGTGGCACAATGGGGCTAATTTATGCGGCGAGAATTTCTTGCGGTGGCAGAAGTGCCTCGCACTGTGGTACAACGGGGTTGAAGCGCGACCGCGGCTCGCCGTTCCGCTTTTCCGCGTCCGTTGCCGGCGATTCTTATTTACCGTTTAATTATTACTCGTCGCTTGCGATGCTTGCTCAACACCGCGTGACAAATGAAATTGACGGCTGTGATGCATAATTTTTTTTTCCTCGTTGCTAAACAACGCGTACGTGGGCGCGGAATCTCCGCGACACTCCGCCAAGGATCTGACAAGGCGCTGCGACATTTCTTATCGATATTTTTTTCAGCAGAAGTAAATCAGATTAAAATGAACGGCGAAACGTGCGCTTTTCGCAAGGGGGAAACGGAAAAGCCGTGAGGAAATTTCTTCGGTGAACTCCGCGGCTGCTATACATAAGAAGATCAAATAATAATATCGCGAAATTTCCCGCGTAGGAAAACACGAGCAGACATCGCCACCATCTTCAACTTTCAAAGGCGAACCTTTTGATGTTACGGTGTCATGTTAAAAAAATCAAGAAATTGCCAGCTGATGCCAAATTGGTGGTTTTTAAAGTGAAATGAAATTATGTCGTGTTTACCATGCAAACCGAATCCAATCAAGTTGCTAAAGTACAAACTGTACAAGCTTCAAATGTATATCGAGTTAGACGTCGCCAATGTCGCCGAAACAAAAAAGCTTGCAAGCTGCGTGCGCGTTCACAGAGCTTTGAAGAGTGCAACTTGAAGAGCACGGTAATTGGTAATAGCACGTTTCGCGCACGACTTCTACGAGATCGACGGCATCATCGCGGATCATCGCAGGACGAAGTAAGCAACGTAGACGCCGTCGAATGAGTTAACTTCGGCGCACACCCACTGTCGTAAAATGTTCGAGATAAGCCACGTACGTTGTTTGACTAACCATGCAATTACCGTTTCTACCGTGACGTCGAGATAAAGCTCATTAACCTACCTACGTTTTTACATCCCGATCGCTATACGTGCGCGTCTAATACGTGACGTGTGTGAACGATTTGCGCGCAAGTGTACTTTGTGAATCCGCGTTTAAGGCTCCTGGACACTAACCGCGGCCATGTTGGATCGCATGATGTCAGAAGCGAGAAATGACACGCTGAACGTTCTTGCATGCCATTTCAAAATAAAAAGATATTTGTATGAAAGAATACTTCAGTTAGCTTGAGCATACTTAATTAATAATCAATAAATAGCGGTAAAGTTAACGTGGCGAAATCATCGAGGGAAGATAGGTTAAAGAGGAAGGTTGCTTGTCACGTTAATTTTATGGCTATTTATTGACTGCTCAAGGGAAAAAGGATAGTTTTAGAGCATTTTGCAAATATGCTGAAGTGATCTAAGAAGAATTGTTCTTTCGTACAAATATCTTTTTATCTGCAAACAACGCGCGCAAGAATTTTGAACGTACGTTTTTTCGCTTCTGACGTCATCCATCAGGAGCCTTAACGGTCGCGCGACAGTGTGCAGACCTTAATGAACGAAATGCGCGACGAGCGTGATTTTTCGTGTCCACGGCGAAGCCGAATCACGAGAGATACGTGTACACGCAGCGTTCTTCGTCTCTCGCGATAATAAACGGCGAGAACCGCGGCTCTTTTCGAAAAGAGCGCAGTGCTCTCTAAAAAAGCTTCGCGCACGGCGAGATCTCTTCGCAGATTGTTGCCTGGATTGAGAGCGAAAAAATGCGGGAAACACCGTATTCATTTATCTCGCTCGCGCAAGACAGAGCTATGCGACAACTACGCGAGACACGTGAGTACAACGGGTACACCTGAGTGCTTACGGTTTGAAAATGGAAGCGGTAGATACGCGTTTCATTTCAAGTTTTGTTCTCCCGGCTGTACGCGCGCTCTAATTCGAAATGGATGCCTGGCGAAACTTTCAGAAACGACGGTAGGAATGGAAATAATCACATCCGAGCGATAAATTTAAAGTCTGACGCGTACAAACGACACTCGGGCCGACGCCGACGCTCGTTTTCGTCCCTCGAACGGGCTCTTAAAGGCTCGTCGCTCGAGGTTGTTCGCAAGCAGTGTCGCGGAAAATGACGTAACGCGATACGTCGTGCTTTATTATTAAATATCTAATCTGAATAAACGAGATATCGCCGCACAAAATGTCACGATCTCTCGATGGTGAAAATAGATCGTCGTAATTGTGTACCTTTATCCGCGAAGTGTATCAAGTTCAAGCACTATCGACCATCCACAGTTAGATATTCTCTCACGACGCCTTGTACACGCGCGTTTATCATTCATTTATTTATCATTCGTGGAAAAATAACACGTTTCGTCGTTCCGCGATACGGCGGAATTCTCTTATAGTCGCAACAGCCGTACATATATCATTATATATTCTGAATAAACCAACGACTTCCGATCGTTCGCGATCGTATGCCTTACGTGGCTAACGTGCAATACATGCCGCTGCATCGAAACCAAATCGATCCATCGCATTTTCATTCATACGAGCAAACGCGCGGGAGCGCCGCTCTATCGCATGATTAAATTCGTTGTTGCTGAAAGCTCAATCGAGGGGAACCGACTTCAACCGTTTTCTTTTTTTTTTTTCACCGCGCCCTATTATTTATACTTTAATTCGTCCTCCAAGCATGCTAGTCGATTGCTTCTGTTAGTTATTGACTTACTCATACATTATCATTGATATATTTGATGAAACGCACGGAGAAAACTGCAATGGTTGCTATATCCACATATTCTATGGTTAGACAGAACATTTATGCGATCTCAAATAAATATGACACTAAAAGTTGTTGTTGTTATGCATTAAAAATCCTGACTGTAACACTGTGTTACATAACTTATCAGGACTCGATAACATCGCCTTACTCAAACCAGATAGCTGATTGAAACTGATTTGATCAGAGTAATAAGATAAAGAATGCGGCCAAACGCCCATAGATATTTCGCCTCTTTTCCAAAAACTTTGAATGTTCCAATTAACCGATTTGAAATTTAGGCTCAAGAAATTGCAATCTCAATAGTATGGTTGTTTGTTGAGATTGCAATCTTTTGAGCAATTTATCTCCCAAATGACTATGAGAACAATGAAATTTTATATTTTCAATATCTACTTGTTCTAAGCTTCAAATCGACGTATCATTCATTGGAATATTCAAAGTTTCAAAGTTCTATGGAAAAGGGGTGAAACTCGGCTGCTCTCTTTTACGACGGAATTACGTCGGAACGTATTTCAAGTTTTGAAGAATCGAAAATCTTCTCCGAGCCTTGAAGTAAATACACGTCCGATGTAATAGTGTTAACTGTACACCGAATGGAAACAATCGATCGGAATGATGGTTTTCCAAATCAACGATCAGAGATTGGCGATGCGAGAGGGACAATCACTGCGCAATTATAGGATGAAAAAGCTCTCACATGAATTCGGCAACCGGACGAAAATGCGTTTTTTTTTTTCCTATGGAAAAACCATCTTTTCGCCTGTGGTCGGAAACTAGGTCGCCTCGTACAGTCGAAATCTGACACGAGCCATTAACGAAATCGAATCACCAACTTAACAAGTTCTCACATGACGTGTCTTGGGTCGAGCTATTGTTATTTCCTTCGGTGTCAATTTTTTTTTACTAATACTTTCCGTAGGCGTTTCGTGTCCAATGTCGCTTTACATCGTCGCTGATATTCACCGGCTCTCGATATTCGAATAACACTCGCTATGTGAATGCACGTAATGCGTATCTCGTAACTGCATTTTTTACGATAGCAAGTCTTGAAGGTGTTCGCGAGCTTTAAAAAGTTCGTACTTCTTGCATTAAAAAATAATGCATCAGTGCAGAATACAGGAAGGATACCCGTGCGGTGTAAATATCGCGCAAATTTAAAAAGTTTCTCCACTCTGACACCTTATATTTCACGAGTAGGATATCGTGCGCGCGTTTATGTCCGCGTGCGAGGCTAATACGCTAGGACATCTGGAAATAATTGCCCGTGGAGGAAGCGTTTTTTTGCGGAGAGACAATTAACGTTTAATTTGGAAAGAGCGGCCAAGTGCGACATGAAAGATCGCGTAATTGCCACCGCCACGCCACCGCGCGCAACCGCTGTCTCCTTTAATTACGATCTCGCGCGAAGCGACCAGTGTTTTGCTATCGAAACTTGCATCTCGACAAAATTATTCGCACCGCCGCCGTGGTCGTGCTGGCAGCTTCAGCTCTTTCGAGCGGAACTCCGACATAAAGTCGAAGATTGTCGGTTGCTCGAATGTCCGCGTCTCGCTCGTAGACAATTGTATGCGCCGTACAGTTCGTGCTGCGGCCGCCCCCATGGACGAATCGATGAGAACCTATTAACGAAACGGTATCGAAAACAGCCGTGACCTCAAAATCAGGCGACACCTGCTGCGCGTTCTTTATCGTTTGCGACCTTTATAATTTAGAGCTACAGAGCCAACGCCGTGCGCGAACTCATCGGCTACTCTTGCGCCGACACAAATCAAATCGCCGCAATTAAAACTAATTTATAACTCGCTATGTGAAAATGAAAATGAAAAAGAGAATTCGCAGCATTCTCATGCGAACGATAGCTTTGAGTTGACATCGGTCTACAAAAAAAATATCGATCGTTTCCTGGTGAAAGCTTTCCCGAAAGCGCAGGGAATATCATTACTTGCGCTTTTAGTATCATTTATGTAGCTCAGAGAATGAGAGGGATTCATTTTGACATGAAAAACGATCTTTGACACAGAATCGTATAAAATTTACTAGCGGTAAGGAAGAGATTCACAGATTTGACTTTCATTCTCGTATTATAATCGATTCAAGTCTATTTTCTATCTCAATTTCATACAACCGTGAGTTAATAACAATTGATTCGCAAATTACGAAATTTGCAAAGGTCGAAACACTCTCGTTGAAGATTTTTGGTTTTCCCAGTGCTCCAGATTGTCACGATTGAGCGACATTGCTGACGCGTTTTCGCGATAATCCGTTATGACAGGAGCTGCAGTGACAATGTATGAGACATCCAATGTCATAAATGCAACAAAAGATTCAGGAGAAACGTAAATATCTTTACTACATTCTTATCTATCAGATAAGATTGTAATAAAGGATCAATATTAATATCGTGTACCGTCACTTTTATATATCTAACACATAATCGATAATATATATTCCTAACCAATCACGGCAGTGTTTCAATTCAGTGACAATCAAGAGCATTGTAATTTTATCTGGAAAAATGCGTATAAACCATTTAGTAACCGAGTTTACGATACGAATGTATCGTATTAATATCGTTTATTAATACGAGTGTACGATACGAATGTATCAATCTGTTTGATCTGCTTGATTTCAGTAGTACATCTGAGAGGTACTAAGCGAACTCATTTTGATATAGCAAGATGGTGGCCAAAGTGATATTTCTACTATTTTCTTATTAAAAATAATTACCCAAGATTGTAAACGATACAAGACTGTTTCTTAAAAGTGTAGTAGTTTCTTTTTAATTAATAAAACGTTGAATAAAAAATCTCCATTTGTACCCCCAAAGACTCGCGATTAGCGGAAGGAATAAAGTCAAGCAGATCTATATTAATTGTGACAATCGCAGCGATCTAGATCGCTGTTGTCGAGTTGACCGAGACTTTTAACCAGCACGCTGTTGTATCTCGACCGAGCGCTGTATCTCGCATCTCTAGAACAGAGATGTAACGCGGCAAGTGTATCGCGACGGTGTGTAACGAGTCTCAAGCTGAGGGTGCAACATGCGGCACGGTGGGTAGAGATAACTATGGGTGTCGTGAGAATACACCAAGGAGCAGAGCTAGGTGAGAGCAGATCGGGAAGGCAAGTAGGTAAGAAGAAAGAAAGGATAGAAGCAGGTAGGGGGTGGTAGGAGACGGAAGGGGAGCGATGCAAGGACGATGCCCACTGACCTGAATAACATGACCTGTATTTGTTGCTGCCGTAGGTTGCAGGATACCCCGGCGCATCAGCCCGCGGAAGGTTGTCGACCTGTGTGGGCGTCGCGCTTGCGTTCATGCGCTCTATGGATGCCGTCGAGCTAATTGAAATTCGAGCGACGGCGGAGCGTACCGGCCGCATATTAAATTCGTTGGAGATATGCGTTGTCATCGTTTGAGCTTCGCCATCATCGACTAACCGTGATCCACGAAATTCGCGCGATGTATGCACGCCAAACGTGACTACGTCGGCTTCACAGCCTACATGTATTTGTACAGGATGGTACGCGGATTCGCGATGTATTACATTATGCGCCGCGGTTCTCGCATCAGTGCAGCACGTGGCTTCTGTAAATATTTACGCAGCCGCGTATTTAAATATTTTGCTTTGTGCGTTACGCTCCATATGGCGGCCGAGAGAGAGAGAGAGAGAGAGAAAGAGCGCTGTTCATTACGACGAGCTTCGCGACAGTTTCCCGATCAATTCGTCCTTGCACCTGCGATTTGCAGCGCATGTGTGCATGCGCGACGGAGACGCGAGTCTAAAGTTCGGGATTACGAGTTTGAGAGCGAGAAAATTGAATGCGAAATTTGTCGCGACTGCCGTTCGTCCGCGATTTAACCGACATCGCAGACGACGACGAAGAGCTGCTGCGCATCTCCTCCGTGAACAGATACTCTCCTTACGAGGTAACTGCATTTTCCTAAGTCGCGACGAAGTTTCAACCGCTCTCACCTCTACCTTCCTCTCTTTCTTTCTAGGAACGACGCGTAATTGCCGGATCGTTGCTGCTCGAACGAGGTGTTATAATGAGCGCTGTCGTACGGATAATGGGCTTAAAAATACGTGCTCAACTTCTGCACCAGCTATCAACGATAACAAAGTCCAACTAGAGCGTCGCCAAATATCGAAGATAACTTTTTCGTTTCGCGCTCCCTCTTGTTCAGCACGCGCACGCCGGCTGCGGCCGAGATTCGCGCTCGTTCGACGACGAAGAACGACGCTCAGCGAACTAACAACGGGGAAAGTAGCGGGTAACAGGGCGTGCGGGAGAGATTCGCGATTTTCATCGCGGTCGTGTTTTCACTGCGTACCTGCGAGCTCGCGGGAGAAATAGACCTGTTCTCGCTGAAAAAGCCTGCTCTGGAAAGCACTCGATTCTCTCCTCGTGTGTCGAACATATTAAATGAAAATATTAAGTATCAAACGAAAATATGAAATATTACACACACGAGAAACGTTCTGCGCGATTTTTTCTTATGAGATTTTCTGTACTGGACACGAAGTAACCTTTTGTATCGAATTTTGAGCGCGATCGCGCTTATTAGTCAGAAACACTGCCAACAAAGTGTCGGATGAACTAGATCAGTGGTCACGCTCGTTCGCACAAGTATCATGTCAATTGAATAAATTGCGTATTAGCGCAGCGATAAATCGTGACGATGCAGTCGCTCATCCATTTGCAATCATCGAGTCAATTAATATCTTGTTACCGTAATTACATGATTCGCCCGACCGACTTAATCCGTTCGTTTGGCCAAGAGAAATCTTGTTGATACAATCGCGTTTCTGTACTGCGTATCTGCACTAAATCTATCCGTTTCTCCTTCTTATTTTTCATTGTCTCTTGTGCAATTAGTTGAACGATAATTCTTCGCGTCGGGGACTTATCTCTCGTGTCCAAGTAAAGTCACGTAAGCGAGTGAAAAATAAAACAGGAAAGACTGCGTCTCTTTGTCGTCCATTGTTTTTTTTCATAGTTTTATTTATTATACTGTTGTAAGAGAGATTGTTGATTTTGCATTATGCTAATATGCCGTTCTCTTCTCTTTGAGAGTATTCATTAACAAGTTTAACTTTTAAAAAATGGATAAAAAGCGCAGCCTTCTAAAAATAGCGCAACTAGTAAAAAATAAAAACTGTTTTTTAATTAATTTTAAACGCCTATAAGGCTTGGATCTTTTTCGTTTTATATAGAAAGACAATATGGACTACTCATTAGTAACAAAAACTCGAAAATTATAATTTTATGAGTTGGACCGCATAACTATAGCCAATTATTATCCTTTTGTTGGATCGTAATTACAATCCCTCATCGGTGTTTATAGCGGATTTTTGTAGTCACGTTTATTTGCCGCTTCAGTCGCCAATACATTTTTTTAGTCGAACGACGTACGTGTCAATGTAATACCAGCTTGCTCCTCTTTAGGATAAAATATGTATCTGCCGACTATATCGAGTCGAGAGGATATTTCCTCTTATCGCTTACGCGCCATGCGTACGACTTTAAGATGGGCAGGGTCGTCTACAGACAGTGAGAATCGTTCTTTCATCTGAGCTCTCATCCGCGGTTTGATTTACGATGGTCCAGCCGTCAAGGGGAAACGACCTTTCTTTCGAGGGGATGGAGAAGCAGGCGAAGGTCGCGGATAAGAGGGTCATCGGCCCCGATATCGCCTTTGTTTCGCTCTTCCTCCTCGGGGAGATGTCCCGCCACTGTCAAGTTCTTCGGCTACTCGCGATCCCTCCCGTCGATAGGCAAATCCGTGTGGGTCGACGATCCCATTTCATTTTCTTTCATCCCTCCGTAGCTACGGCTTACGTACGGTACATCACGGTGCCGATTATACGTCGTCACAACGAGCACGGCACATTCATTTCGTTTGCGAAAGCGACGAGTCTTTGTTACGCGAACGAAAAGGGACATAATAGAGTGCAGTTTACGTTGGAACTTCTCCAGTTGCGAACTCTCGCCGCGAGCGAGCTAACGAATTTTGCCTACGTTCCCGTCTCGTTTCGGGCCGCTGATATTCCGCGTTAATTGACGAGGATAAATTCGTCGGCATCGAGGAACTTAGCAATATAAGCCCATATAAATTGCGCTTGAAGTCCCCAAGAATCCGAAACCGGCTGAAGTGAACGCCGCGTGACGTACATACGTTTGACCAAATTAGATCCTTAGAATTAACTTCGATTGCGAAGCAACAGCGGTCGTTGTACTGAATTTCAGGTAAAAAAGAAGATACAGCAATAATAATAAAGCAATCAAAAATATGGAAAGAATTTTATAGTAAAAATTACCGTAACTTTGTAAGTGAGGAATAGATCGCTTCTGCTGTATTTTTAACTACTCTTTTAATTCACATGCGCTATTTATATTCTAGAAACTAAAATATGTTATTAAACAAATTTACTACCTTTCTAGCGAGATTTATCTTATTTTTCTTTGTAGGACAGACTTTACTGACGGTTTATTCTTACACTACATTAAAGGAAAAAATATCTAAGAAATAAAAACTATTTATTCGGTGAGTACTAATAACATATTTGCTTACGTAAAATATTTTTCAAATAAATATGAAGTGTTTTTAATTTTTAATTATAATATAAGTTGCTTCAATATATAAAATATTTCTCAAATAAGAAAATATACATTTTCTTAAAACCTTAGTTTTTCACGAAAGCAATTGTTTGTTCTATTTAAATAAATATGTTATTAGTACCCACCAAAAATAAATATTTTTTATTTTTTAGATATTTCTTCTCTTAGTGTACTAAAAACATAATAAAATTTAAAAAAACTTCTATAATGTTAAAAAGAAACTATAATGACTATGTGCGATTAATTATATAAATATTATAAGATTATTTTATATATGCTTCGTTCAATTGTAATTGTGCCAGCTTCTGTCGTATCTATCGTATGGCGAAATGTGCTTGTACATGCGCAGTAATTGACGAAATTTCGCGGGTTTTTGCGACGCGCAAAACGTATGGCACAACTATTAGATAACAGTGACGTGATCAAGCTGATCAGAGGCTTCCTGAAATTGTCTGACGTCAAACGAATTTCAGACATGCTTCTCTCTTCTAACTTCAGAAGTATCGCTTCTTAATTAATTTCCAGCGCCGTTGAAAATCCGCAAATCCCTTTTCGTATAACTCGACGATCGAGGGTTTAACGCTCACGCGAAAGTTAATTAGTACCAGAAAGAACTTAAAAGCAATTTATTAGCTATAAGAAACGCGATGTCGCTCGAGCCGCTTCAAGAAGATTTAAGAAGTTTCCACGGGTTCGACGACCTTGGCTTATATCGTTTCTCGTGAGGCCCCTGCCGAGAAGCGAGATGAAAAGTTTTCGCGGACAAGAAACCCGCGCGAAACGTCAGTTTGCCGGCGAGTTCATTATCGGTATCTGAAAGTGAATTTGAGCGTAAATGGGAAACGATCTTAACACCTCGGTGATAAAGAGTCCGCGATCATTCCGCGGACCATTTCCTCCGTCTTTACGAGCGTTAAACGGAAACTGCATTTCATTGTACCGAGATGCAACTTTATCTCGGCGAAACGCCGACTGCACGTCACTGCGAATCCTCCGGTGAGCGACGTAGCGGGAAGCCCATCGGGCTTTATTGGGTCATAAATCGGCGGGTGAGTTATCGAACCTAACAATGAACGTGTACGTTCCGTTTCGACCGTGTCGCGATAATAATCGCGAGAACATGCGAGGACGACGCAGAACACTCGCCATTACCCACGACGTATCATCGATAACTTGACTAATTACGTTCGCGTGACGGAGGATAGGCGACGAATGGTCTGAAACAAGATACTCCCCGAACTCCATTCTGTCCTCTTTCATTATTAATATCCGATTTGTGTCCACAAATGTTGTCCGCGATAACGTAAGCATCGTGTGAGCTCGACTGAAACACTACAAAAACGTAGTTCACTTAAACTACAAAAATGTAGCGCGATGCGACGAACACACGTTGCCAAGTACTGCGTCAATTTTTCGATGTCTACGTCGAATTTCAAGAGAATTCCACTTTCCGTCCTTGCCTGTCACGTGGAAACGAAGCATCGAGGATGACAATCGAAGCGAGAACGATTCACGCTCTTCCAACGCAGAATCGCTGAGAGAGAGAGAGAGAGGGGGGAGGGAGAGAGAAAGAGAGAGAGGTTATTTGCGGTTCCGCATTCGGGTCAATTAAACAAATATCGACGTGCGCGTATGCGCGTTCGGCGGCGTCACACCGGGCTAAATCTAACTCTTCCGGAACAAAGCTGCTCTCTTCTAAAGTACAATCAGTTGTATTCTTCATTGAAATGCTATACTTATAACTGGTGATTCAGTTAGAAGTATATTACCGCAATAACACAGTAAAATCTCAAATGTAAAATGTAAAAGTAAAATGAAAGAATTAATTAATATAATAGTATGTAATTATTTAGCAATTATAATCAAAGTCATTGAACGCAAATCGCACGGAAGCTATTAATTTAATCGCCACGACCGCGGAAAGTTGGATCTAGTATAGCGTATAACGAATTTATGTACTACAGTGTATTTTGCAGCGAAACTTCCACTGGTCAAAATCAGTGAGACGTAAGATGGGACAATAAAATGGGAGTGTTTCCATTGAATGTCAGTAAATATTCACTGATTATCACAGTGTGTATATGCAGTGAAATGTTTCTTTTACTGATTCGATCAGAAGCATTTTCACTGATTCATTTTAAGAGAGTGCATTTCCTGTGCGAGCCATGTGTGTCAGGGCTAAAGCATGCGTACAACAACCGCCTTCTGCCACGCAGTGACGCACGTAATTGCGTATGCGGTCCATGCACTCTTAATCCATGAATCCTACTTTCGGGATCAGCAATCCGGATCGAGGGTAGGATAAAGGGTTGATTAATGGCTGTGCCGTAATAAATATAATACTTGTTTGCACTGCTGCGTGCATAACGCGTGTCGGCGCGCTCGAGTGTTACAAAAATAGCGCCAAGTATCGAAAAATTTACACATCGGAAATTCTCTCTCGCTGGAAAAATAGAAGAATGTATTTAATGGACGGTTATTTCATCCAACGAGTACACACGCCGATGTGGAGGGGTTGGTTAGGTATCGACTATATCAAGCTGAACGGAACGGTGCAAAAGAAACATAAGATCAACTTCATTTTAACTTTCAGGAAATTGAAACAGTTCGTTAAACATAGGGAACTAGTTAGGATTCGGGGCCGAGTGATTAATCAACCGTTCTTCAGTTGCACGGTATGCAATATAAATTAACGGTTTGTTATCGTTTGTTTGGGGAAGAAGGCAAGCTCGTTGTACTACTCGCAATGCATAGAGCATTTATATTTTATTAAAGGTCAAATACTGATCAGTTCTTATTCGCTAGATTCATTACACGTCCCGTTCAATGATAACGACGCATTTCTTGGTAGTACGCAACGTTAATGTGATCGAGTCGGTCTATCTATTGAGTAATCTATTGAGATTGGTCGAATAGCGTCTTTTTTACCGGAGAAAGAGCATCACCAGCGTGCACTTAAAGTCTCTGAATAATTCAATAGAGCGTATTCACACGAATCGGAACACTTCTGTGGTCGACCGATTCTCGCTTGAAATCCTTTGTGAGCGAATGCGATTTTTAAGAGATCAGCTCCTTATTTATAATACGAATGACGCAAAAATCGTTGATTACGCGGTACCTTTGTTTCAAGTGTTTCTTTCGTTCTTTCGCGAATGCGGGAAACGTAATTCTGTTTAGAACTGTTAATATTTCTCTTGCTCCTACGAATACCTAATCCTTACCGCGGTGTAAGACGATCATTTCGCACAAAAAAACAATTCCATTATTATAACTGAATTTTCTATTTCTTTTCTATTTTCTATTTTCTTATTATCTGGAGACCAGATGGAAACTCGATTGTAGAAACAGAAAGACTTCTATAGGAAATTTCTACTCAACCAATTGGTCTCAATTATCTCAATTGAATTTTAATGCAACTGAATATTCAAACGAATATTTTTGGTTACGATAAAAGAAATATTACTTCTTGTCAGCGAGTTTTTCGTCTGGTATGTCTGGCATTCAGTTGTGCGAATTGGAAATTTCTTTTCTCCGTACATATGTGCTGCGCATATGAAATATTCTTATTTCTGTGGAACAGTATAACGGAAAATGTATAATTACAGTCAGAAAGGGTAGAAAGTTTAATTGGCAGTTGAAGTTTAATTAGCGTCCATTTCGGCCGCGGACGAGGAATTCCCTTGCTCCATTGCAATCTATCGCTACGAATATCAAACGTAAATTACGGGAGCAGTCCGCGGCAAATCGTTGTTTCAAATTGCTCAGTGCAAAATTAGATATTTGAGATTCCTTATATTATACAGAACGCTTTCTCCCTTCTTATATATAACGCATTTATATAACTTTACTGCATTTTACGCGGAACAGTTCACATGAATGCATCGAGCAGCAATCTCGACGAGAGAGAGACGAGAATTTCTTGCATTCCGACAAGATCTGCGGTACTCGAGGACGATATGAGCAGGGAATAACCCGAATCTGCGCCCGAATATCAAACGACTCTCAATCGCCCGGCGATGTAATCCGGTGAACACACGTACATTCGCAACGAGATTAGCCCGAAATTCGTTTGCTTCTCGTTACGAGCACTGACGCTGCGCTCGAACGCTGGAACGTCTGTATAGAATTGATATTACAACTTATACCCTTCTTCTTTGAAGTGTGTTCGAGACAGGCGGCCTTGCAGCTCGAACAGCACTTGCTCAGCGACCGGTATAAATTTCAGCAATAAACAGAACCTATCTCAAGCAGTGTCATTGTTAGCTGTCTCTCTCGAGCGCATTACGCGGGTATTGCTTTACCCCTGAACTACATTTCATCGACGTTTACGCAAAGAGTGCGCTTATAGATTATCGTCGTATGAGCGACATCAAAGTCGTCGCGAGCACATGAGAGCCGCGAATTCCCGAATTCGCGTTCAAGAATATTATTCTCGAGTCTTACTATCTTGGGTCCATATTAATAGTCCTTACTTGGAATTTTCCCATATGAAATATTCATATATAAATTTAAAGTTAGATTTGAATTCTTTTTATTTATACCATATAATATTATAGTTATGATCGCGATTTAGCTGAGAAATTTACATCTGACTCTAAATTCCAGTCTGGGTATTTCACCTGAAGTTTTAAGTAACAACTATTAAATAGGGGTCTTAAGCTTGTATTAATAGTTATTACTTGAAACTCGTCTCAAGCGGAATACTCGAAATTAAATCCTGATTTGAATAAGAGTGTTTCATTTGAACCGTAATGACAGATATAAATATCATATAATTCAATTAGGGAAAATTTATATCTAGCTTCGAATAAAAGTCTAAATATTTTACTGAGACAAGTTACAGGTCACAACTATTAATATGGTCCTTTAAAATCAATCCTGACGCCGCGCTGAGAAATTCGATAAACATCAACCTTTCGAAACTGCGACGTCTATATATTTAGAATTAAATAGAATTGATAAAATTTCTTAAATTTTGGATTTTCCGTCGAATACTAGATTTTACTTCAAAATGTCCTTTTTGAGGACAATTTTACTGAAGATCCATAACATATGTAACGTGAATTATAAATCTTCAGTAAAATTGTCCTCAAAAAGAACGTTTTGGAATGCAATCCTAATTCCTAACTTCTGAAGAATCATAAGGTCTTAAATTCTGAAGTCGATACACCAAACGAATGGTGAGACAAGATTCGCCTTAAAGTGACGTCCTCGATACTAACCCTGGATTGCCTTTACGGCGCATCGCGTACGGCTATCGACCGCTTTACTTTTTCAATTTCGCGAAACGGTGCATCGCGAACCATGACCATGGACTACATTTCACCTTAAGAGTTAATCGCAAGGTCCCGCGCGCCATGGCTTATTTGCTCGTCTCATTATCGCAATTGTGACAATGCGAAAATTTATTTGCGACGGCGACAACGTGAGGATTCTCCCGATCTGAAAATAAACGCCAGTGAAATATCCTTCGCCACACGGTCAAGGTCACGGACGCGAAATAAATTTCCGACACCGCGTCAGCGTTGGGCTAATTTATCATTGAGAATGCGTCTGTTTTTAACGGCAAAACTTTTCTCCGGATTGAAACAGATATAACAGGATAGCAAGATTGTTTATCGCGAGACAGACACCGCAAATCTTTTCAACTGTTGAGAGAATAAATAGATCTATGTGAAAAACCTATGCTTTCAATCTCAGCGTATATTATAAGAATAACTTTCTCCAGAGCAACGAACTTATTAACATCTCTTGATCTCGGATCCCTGAATTCTGTGATTTTTTCACGAACTAAAACGAGAAATCAGGACGAACGCGCGCTCTTCGTGTCATTTTAGTAATTCTTCGTGTGCAATGTGTTTCCAAGAGCTCAGAATCAATATGTCGCGGCGAACGTTCCCGAATAATCCATTCATCGTCGGCAAGTATAATTTCGCAATTCGTCGTATGCTTACTGTGCGAAACGCGTGGCACGGTTCAGTCGCGCCTATTTTCGTATTGTTCCAAAGCAGCGACAGATTGTTTCAGCTGACCGGTGCAAATTCAACAAACCCCACCTTTTAACGAATGAAATATAACTGCTGGATCGTGGACAGTGACGTCGAACATATCGAGATTAATAATCTTGACTCGTCTTTGTGGAGCGATTGTAATTACCGTTTCACTCTTGCAGATTGCGAAACTCCCGATGTATCCGATATCATACAATGTATGAGTATATTTTCTTTTAGCTTTTTACACATAGCTAACAAAGGGACTTGATTTATATTTCTTAACCACATTCATTCAATCCTATCTTAGAGCTACTAATATCCTTACAGTTACATTGCCTCGATATTATATAATGTGTTATAAATGCGAAGAAACTGAGGCTTTCTGTACATGTCCATAAATAAAGAAAAAGCGAGAAAAATATTTATATAATAATTTATCACGTACGAGCGTGCACGCGGACGCTTGGTGCTGTCTTAAGATATAAACCGTAAACGTCATCACTTCATGTGAAAGGTATAATTTATCGACGATCAGATACAGTGGGAAAGTAAAAAATGAAAGAGAAAGACGAAAAAAGAACGACGGGAGAAGTGATTTGGGACCGCGCCAAATAGTCCATTTGCTAAATCCAAAAAGGATGTGTCTGGTGCAGTTAATATCTTATGACACGTTCATGTGTGAACCATACGTAAACCATTAATCTTGCGAAATATCGGAAGGAAAATTTCGCGATGTCGAGCGCGAAATGACCTAAAAGTGGAGTTCGATGAATTTTAAAGATACCCCGAGTCGAAATTTTAATTCTGCATTATAATCCCGCAAGTTCGTCGAACTAGAAAGATTAATGAAGAATCTCGAGATATAATATTATGCATATTATTATCCTATTTGGATGATATAAATTGACATGATACAACGCTGTTGAAACAGCTTGAAAAGGAGCATTTATTCAAAAATTATTTAATATTCAATTATCTCAAAATATAATATCTTTATTTCATCCTTATTACAAATAATAATAATATCAAGCAAACTGGCCAGTTAGAGCCGAATATCATCTTTATTCTTCATTTCAGTCTTTAACCTTCATTTCTTAATCTTAATTTATCCTTATTCTTAATTTGAGGTAGCAATGTATTGGTTATATAACTTACTTAGTCATAAATATATTATATGAGATAATCAAATATTTAATAATTTAATAATTTATTATTACTTAAATTTGGATTGCGTCGAAGAATAAGACTAAATAGAAATAAAAAGAAAACGTTAACTGATGCAAACAAGAATATGATCCAAAAAGCATTTAATCTAGATATAAAAGTTAACATATAAAAGTCAATACTTGCAAGGTTTATATTAAATTCTAAAGCCGATATCCATAGTTGTGAATTATTTAGGAATTTTAATTGAGAATACAATTAATTACAGATTTGTACTATCTAAATTTCTTTTTCACTCCAGACGATAGTGAAAATACTGCCACTCGAAATCACAAGGGTCAAGAGTTTCATTCAAGAGTGGATTTTGATCTGATATAAGCGGATGTTTCGATCGATTGGAGTGAATATATTTCCCTGGCGGTGGAATGTATCAGCTTCACTTTTCAGTTTAGATTGAAAATATTCATTCAACGATTTAAAGTGGAGAATTCACTCGAGGAGTGAAAAATCACTCAAATTCAAGTGATTCGGCTGTCGCTCTATTTTTTGAATGAAATTTCACTCCAAGAAATTTATAGAGTTTCATTGATCATTATTCGGCTGCTTTAGATTAATATTTCTTGCACAAAATAAATACAAGTATAGATTGATGGGTAATATAAAAGATTTATGAAGTTATAATTATTTGTCAAATTATTGAGAATGTTAGTCTAAATTTCGACTCGGGGGAGATATCTCCTCATTTTTAGTAAGTTCGTAAAATATCCGTTAAACTTCTGACCAGTCAACCGCGTTGACGGTGACGATATGATTGTAAATGGCAAAATGATGAACTATTAAGTTCACAACATGCAAACCATTGCAATAAATTAGAAAGAAAGTATAACTGTCTGTTTTCAAGTTAGACTAGTGCAAATTTTTTTCTGCAAATTACAACGTTATTACTGAGTGTAGTGCGTGTATATCACATGTGATACAACTGTAGAATTGCTCTGGATACTATATTTATTGTGATATTGAATGCATATAAGTAATTATTTGAGTCACACAGCTGATTTTCTGTTTAAATGAGTCGATTTGTCACATTTAGCTTGCTAAATTGTTGTGTAATAAGTTATTTCGCCAAAAGAGAAGTATTAGGAGCATTTCACAAATGTGTAGAACAGATTGTCATTTTAATGATATATTTTTTTATTTAGTTGTAGTTCGCAGAAATTTTAAGCATGGTTTTCCTCGCTTCTGACGTCATTAATCCAATATAACCGCAGTGACTAATCAGAAGTCTTAAGATCGAAAATTTGTATAATAATTAATTTAACATACCTGGAAATATATGATGTATTATTACCCGTATTCCGAAGTTCTATGTCCTTCACTCTAGCTTCTCGACCCAGTATCTTATTGCCGGCTGCTGTGGATACTCCATCGTGACTCTGACACTCGCGTAGACACAATCCAACTGAAAAAACGCCCACTGATTACCGCGATGTCGACAAGAGCCTGGTTGAATATTATAAGAGCTACGAAAAGTTTGAATCACTCGACGGGAATGATAATTAACGTACCAACACACGTAGTCCACGTGTGATATAATGAAAACACTCGGAAAAGTTCGCGACGCGCAGAGGTAAATTTGACCTCCTTGAAGGTTTGAAATGTTTTGAAAGTGTAATTGTTGTCATCGCGCGCGCTTCACGGACGACGGCAGGCAATTGACGGGGATCGAGAGTTTCTATCTACTTTATGGACACTCAGCCCATGGCTGCCTCACCATCGATAGATTGATCATTATTAAAAGTGTTCGGCCAGCTGCACCTAGCAGTGCATTTCTCATAACTATTGATTAATTCAGAAAGCAGAATCGTGTTTTCCAGATTAATTATAACAGTAATACCCAGAGAGAACGATTTGATTGAATCAAATTAACGTTTCTTTGGAATAGTCCAAACGAATTTTCCGATTGATTGAACAAAATAAATCGTTCTCTCTGTGTAAAGACCCACATAGCACGTAATATTATATAGTGTCACAATAATATTTCCATAATATTGCAATATCGCAGAAATATTACGGAAATATTATTGTGACATTGTGTAATATTGCGTGCTATGTAGGGAACGCATAACTAAAAAAATAATATAAATATAGCTAGCTGAATATTTTTAGTAACTATCGACTATAAGGCATTCGCGGGACTGAGTATCACCTCTTGCTAACAAACTGTTACTACTTGAGTGAGTCGACAGCAATAACAAGTGTATAAGAGACGCTGACTTGACACGATGCAACGATCACACATATCAAGATTCCTCTCTAATAACATACTTACGTTACGTTTCAACGCAAAACGCACATCGCTATGTTGCGACACTCCCGATACTTGGTTTCGCACGAGACTTACTTTCGATACATAAAAAATGCGTAAAATGCGGAGCGATATCAATCGACGTGTCTATGGCGGTTGCTTGATGCGAAAAGATCGAAATCCAATATGGTCGCTAAAAATACGCGCCGAAACGTGAACGGTGTCGCGGTTCGACAACCACGCGCTCTAGGGGGCGTCATAAGAAATTAACCAATCACGATTGATTAACCAATCACGATTATTCTTCTATAATTCGACTATGATTGGTCAATTTCTTAAAGCTTAAATTTTACTACACTTATTGTAGATCGAGACTAATCACAGTCGAATTATAGAGGAATAATCAATTGTGATTGGTTAATTTCTTACGGCTTAAAGCTTACTACGCCTATTGTAAATCGGGACTAAAGCCGGTATTCATAGGCCGGTATTCATAGTCCGGTCTTATATTTAAGATTATCTTAAGTACTATCTTAAGATATTATGAACCAATTACAGAGCCGTATTCGCATCTTAAGGCATTACTTAAGACGGTCTTGAAATAAGATTCGACTATGAATATCGGCCATAGTCAGATCTTTTATTTAAGATCATCTTAAGTACTGTTTTAAGATGTCATGAACCAATCACAGAGTCGCATTCGCATCTTAAAACATTACTTAAGACGGCCTTAAAATAAGATTCGACTATGAATATCGGCCTAAGAGACGCCGATTCGACATAAACCGAGAATCGAAATTACTCTCTAATAACATACTTATATTACATTCCGATAATCATATACCGCTATCTTCGACACTCTCGATACTTGGTTCCACACGAGACTCACTTTTGACAGATAAAAAACAACGCGGTAGATGTACGCTTTGTGCAGATAGAACGCGAAAAAGTTTAGCACTCGGTAGGAAGTAACGCGTAGCCAATAAATGCGTTCGCGTAGGAACTAGATTAGCCACCACATGGCGCCATCTACTCTCCGCCGCGCGGCAAATGTTTTTGGCATTTGTATATAGACAACACGTCTTCGATCTATTTACATTGTGCAACCGCCATTAACATATCGATCAATATTGCTCCGTATTTTACGCGCCTTTTACTCGTTGAAAGTAAGTCTCATGCGAAATCAAGTATCGGAAATGCTGAAAATAGTGATGTGCGATCATCAGGACATATTGTAAGTACATAAGTAGCAAATAATCTTCTCGATTTTCGGTACATATAGTCGACTGAATAAAAGTAGCAACATTCTTTCTCGGTGCGTTTCGTAACTCATTTCATATTTGATAAGAGAATTTGTTTTTTAATAATTCTCAGGAAATATGTCTGTTAGATACGTTGCAAGACTTGTCGCAACGTGTCCAGTCGGCATTTGTTATACATGCTATTACCATCGTTTCACTTAATTAACGATAGAATCGGACGATCGTCAGATTTATTAATCGGGAATAAGAAACGCGATGATCTAACCAAAGAGTTAAATAGAGTTGTACTTTCGTCTGTCGTGTAGTTTGTCGTAAACCGAGCTGTCACATATACATTATGAACCGGCGAGAGAAGCGCCTGGAAGCGCCTACGTTCGAAAACTTCACTCGACGAGTGGAGTAACATTTATTTGACCTATCGGAAAAGAGAACTAAGATTTCTTTGTTATAATTGGTTTATTAAATTCCATTTTATTTATTGAGTAAAAGGTTTTCGAGTGTCAACCCTGACAGTTAAGTCAAGTTAGGTTGGTTTGACTCTCTACGTGTGATTATATCTCGTCGGCTCTTAAAATATTCAATTGTGGTATCGGGTGTTCGTCGGTATCGCATTATTTACAATGTATTTCTCTGGTCGGATCGCATACTTTCGTGAGTGTTAATATCAGTGTCAGTGCCACGAGTGAATGTCTAGAATGTCACGACGGAGCAGCCGGGAGCAACATGTTGGAATGAGAAGCCAGGACAGAGAATACAGTATGTCGAGACGTAAGAAACGAAACATCATATACTTCCAGGTGAGTGAAATTTATTACGCATGAATTAATCAACGTTTGCCAAGAAGATACATCCGAGTTGAACATTTGACATGCGTTTATTTAACCTCCCAGATAGCACAGAGAATTTAAAAAGAATTCAAAAAGAATTCAGTCGTATGTCACCAATTCTAAGTTCATTTTCAGATGTAAAAGAAATTCTTCAGAGTTCAGTTCAGTGAAAAGAATTCTTTTTGTATCTAAAAATGAATTCAGGATTGGTGACATACGACTGAATTCTTTTAGAATTCTCTGTCTATCTGGGCTATATTTATGCTTATTATATGAGAAACATTGGTTACGTTCAGCAAACACAACACAACTGTTGAGTAAAAATTATTTATATGATTGGTGCATACTTTTGAATGATCAATAACATCCATCTTTCAAAAAGTAGATTGCTCGTTGTGTCTACTGAACACAGCCAATAGATCTGTTCTTTTTATCTGAATTGTTTAAATTAATTTAAATAATTGTTTAAATTAGTGCACTGGTATAATAAGTTAGAGTGAGACAAATATATTTTGTTCCGAAATATAATATATTATTATATTTTGTTAATATATTTCTAACTTATTACTCTAACTTACTTCACCAATTCAGGCAATTCAGTTGAACAGACCTATTATGTGATACAAACAATTGAGTAAAGATCTACAATTGCTTCTGTTCGTTATTTTTTTCTAGCTAAAGGCTTAAGCTTAATCTACAATATACTACATGCTTGCTGTTGTTCTCTGTCTTTTTCTGGCTTAAACTTAAGCCTAATCTTCAATATGCTCTTTGCTTCCTGCTTCTTTCTCTTTATCTCGTTCTGATTAAAACCTTAAGCTTTAAGCCAGAAAAAGACAGAAGACAACAGAATACAAAAAGCATATTGTAAATCAGGCTTTAAAATTAGAGTCAGAAAGAAATTTACATCTTGTCCACAACCTTGTTTTAATTTTTAAGCTATAAGAAATTGACCAAGCACAAAGAATAATCGACTGTTTGGTCAATTTTTTAAGACTTAAAGCTTAAGGCCAGATTATAGACCGAGACAAAGAGAAAGAAACAGGAAACAAAAAACACATTGTAGATCAAGCTTTAAAGTTTAAATCAGAAGGAAATAAAGAGAAAAAAATAGAAAGCAAGGAGCATATTGTAGATTTGTATTAACAGTACTATAATTACGATAACATGTTGTTAATAAAAAATTCTTTAATTATATGTTCTCAATTAGAGATCTTAAGAGTAATCCATAATTATAAATACCGACCTTAGAATTTAACATAAATGTTACGAGCTTTTGTTTGTGATCTTATCCATTGGTTCTTCAAGTTCGATCGAATTTGCAGAGTTAATGAGTGTAAAACCAAAAGTTCGATTCGGTACATCAGACGCACAGAGATTGAATGCGGATTCATGCGAGAAATTACCACACTTTACGAATCTGATTTGCGAATTTTAATGGAAACTGGGTGAATATGAACTTTGCCTAAAGAATCGATTATGCGTACAATGCGACAAGGCGTTGCGGATGGCAATTGTATATTCATTTCCATTATTGCAGCAGAATATGAGAGGCGGAAAGCGGAGCGGAAAAACGAGTAACTCGTTTCACAAGAGATTTATTATTTCGCAACTGCTGCACAATTGTGCGAGATTTATCGGATAAATTATTATCCGGCAATTATTATGACAGTAACGCTATTCTTGCTCGGATGCGAAAATCGGCCCGCGCCGCTCAAAATAATTTTATATTATAATCCGTTGACCGTCGATATAACTGGGCGAATCGAACGGATTAACAAAATTCATCGTGAATCGTTTCAGCGAGAAATTATAAAAATATGAGAATTTTATTTGTAACACTTGGAGGGAACACATGTAAATTATTAATAATTATTTACAATGTGTTAAAATGTATTAATAATGTATTAATAATTAATAATACATATATACATATATATATACATATATATTAACACTCACGAAAGTATGCGATCCGACCAGAGAAATATATTGTAAATAATTGTTAATATATATGTATATATATATATATGTATTAATAATTGTTAATAATTGTTAATAATCATTAAAAGAAAAAGGAAGGGATAGTTTTCTCAGGAGACTCGCCGTGAAAGAAATTCGAGGTACATTGGGACTCTTTAAATCGTGGTCGTTGACTGCTCTCCTACATCATTCATCCTTTCTCTGAAAGAGCAGACTGTTGATTGGTATAGCCGCCCTTTACTTGGCTCAGATCTCGAAACGGCTATAATCCAACAGTTGATATCTCAATCCGACATATATGGGCTGATTTCTAATATGAATATGAAGAATTAAATACTCATTTATAATTAAATTAGCTGCCAACTCTGAGTTGCGTATTCTCTTTCACAGGTCTCTCTCTCTCTCTCTCTTTCTCTCTCACGCACATACACACACACACACATACTCACCATAGTGTCTCCTTCATTAATTTCCTATTAAACTAATTAATCCCCGCCGTCAAGATCCAATTAATTCTAAACAATACAAACTTTCGACTCGTTCGAAGTGACGTCATACGAAAGCGATTGGTTCGTCGGGCGCATATAAATCACGGCGAACACGTGTGTGGATCTTTACTGCTTGCGGGAAAGGCTTTGTAGATCTCCGTTTCTACATGAGAGTCACGTTCCATCGAAATCGTCCAACGAACGGGGCGAAATTGTGCCGGTCGCGTCACACTGCGTCACGTTGCTGGCAAACATACGCTATGCCGGCGCGAAATGAAGTATACACCGTGTATAAAGATTCGATAACGTGGATGGGAATTCTTCGTGTTATTCACATACAGGCGTTCTGTTTGCCTCATCTTTAAGTCCGCGCCAACAGTGTCGTTGATGGACTATTTGAGACGGTGGCGAAACTAGCAGAATCTGATCTCTGTGCTTGAACAAGGTATGTGAAAAAACATCGACGTCATCTCTAGTGTAGTGGATTAAGAGCTGTTGCGACGCGCGACAAAAAGTCCCATTGTTTGCTAATCCTGAGGATCATACCTGAGGATATGGTGATTGCTTTTTTCTTTCCCGGCGAGACTTTTTATCGCGGAATGTTTTATCAATTGAAATCGATTCGAATAATGTAAAATGAGAAAATTCTTTCCAAGGCTATGCTATGAGCTATCGGGTCTAATTACTTTTCATCCGTCGATCTTACAGCTTTTTGTCGTGCTGTTCCCACCACCCCTCTAAGAGAGGCAAATGTAATCTTACTTGAAAAAGAATTATGTGTGTCTCGAGCGTATCGGTGAAATCGCGTTAATTTACGCGTGTTCGTTTAGCTCACATTGTGATTTCGTCTAAAATCCTTGAGAAGGCATAATCGAAAATCAATGACGATGCATCAGAAATTAATTGCCCCTCCAAATTCGATGCTGAGGTTAATTTCACGGGAAGGTAGCGCGATTACCGCGATACGGTCTCGCGAAATTAGGAAAGCCTCGAAAATCGAGCGGGATACGCGCCGATGTCAACCGTACGGTCGCGCGCGAGTTAATCGTGAGTAATTATCTGGGAGAAGCGTACGGCAATATACCAACGTAGGCTCTATTACTGGTCGCATCGATCGACATAGACGATATCATGCCCGCATTCATGCTCTCCTCGAGAACTTTTCGTCGGCAGATGCTCGAATTGGAGCGAAATTCTAATTAGACGGTATGTTCAGGTCATCATTGTCTCGTTTATTCCAACTTTCAAGGTTTTCCTCTCCTTCACTTCTCCTCTCCGCTCTCTCGTTAATGTTCCGCAATTTGTCGAGTCCCATTATTAATTTTGAATATCCGAACTCGCCACGGGCGAAAATCAATGAAAAATCGATCCGCCGGCAAGTTTACTCGAGTTCTTTACTTACCCTAAATTGCAAAAACCGAGGGAAAATCTTTTCTGATAGAACGAAAGTTCGTCGTTAGTTTGCGAGGTACAACAAGAGAGACAGAGAAAAAGAAAGAGATGCAATTCGGATATTTCTCGTGTTAACGTCGGTTTCCCGAGCGACAACTTGGAACCACGCGACACCGTCGGAACTAGTACTGCTTTTCTCGAACTTACAAAAAGAGGCAAGAAACTTCTAACGCTTCCGTGACGAGCCGGTAATCGATACGGTATGGGGAAAGGAAGAAAAAAAGAAACCGAGTAATCGATCCTTCGCGTCTGCGTTCTTGCATCTCTTCTTACAAATCGTCGACGTTCTTAGCGTCATCGCTACCCCATTCATCTGTTCCGTCGCCCACGTGATAGCCCGGTGTCTCTGAAAGGGCGGCTTTGTTCGGCGAGTATGGATTTCACGGGATCAATGTAAGGAGATCTGTGTGTATATGTGTGTGCAGAATAAAGAGCAGACCTACCGAGTCCCGGTTTCATTAATTCATTACTGTCCGTTCTCTTTTCGTAGCTGCAGAGCATTACGGTACATACATACGCGAAAAAGGACACCGGCGAGCGCTATCCTCGGGAGATCGTCCACTATGCGCGTACGCGGTATTCTCGTCTCGAAGGACATCGCGTGATATGAAATTACGTTGATGGCACTCTTCTAATCGAGCGGCGAGCGGTGAGGTCGCGTCGCAAACGTCGTCCAGCAAGAAGTTACTTTCTTTTTAGATGGCACTTGTGAAAATAGCAGTACTAACTTTCTCGTACGCGATCACTTAAACCAAGGTGACGCCGAAATAACCGAGTATAACGTAGCATAGAGAGACCACCCGCGGCCCGCTAATCACAACCTGCGAAACTTCCAATTAAATTCGGAACTTAGTCTTGAATATATACGGTTGAGTTGCGCGGCTGATTCTTTGTAGCGTGTTGTTGCACGCGCGCGCGCACGCACGACATGCGAAACATGCGCGATAAATAAACACTTGACGACCTGTATGTTGAAATCTATGGAATATTGCCTGTCTATGCCACGGTCCATCTGATTTGTATGTCGTAAAACGAAGTGCGATTATTCTGACAGGTAGTGGACATTTATTACAGTCCATAAATTCAAGAAAATAAACGATCATAACAAGCAACGCGACTGACAGCCTTTTGAAACAAAAGTTACTATACACTTGTGTCGTCTTGTGTTGTCTTGTATATATTAAAGAAAAAGAGAGAAAGAGAGAGAGAGAGAGAGAGAGAGAGAGAGAGAGAGAGAGAGAGAGATTATATTGTATGTGTGTTTAAATATAATATTATATTGTTATATTGTTACACGGAGCATTCTGTTATGGTTGCTATCATCACATTCTCTATGATTAGGAAAACAATTTATATAAATATTAATTTATATTAATTTATATATATATATATATATATATATATAAATTCAAGTTAAATAATAATATTTATAATATAATAGAAAATAAATATTGCATTAGAAATGATTGTTATATGCCCATATAAACTCTTTTGTCAAACTTTCTGTGTGTAAAGATGTATTTATTTATGTTTCCTGAGAGGGCTTTCCCCAAGACAGTACGGAAAAGAAAGTTTGGTTGAATTAACCAAATATCTGGTCGAATATGAACGATTCAAAAATTCCGATTGAAATAACCCGAATTCTGTTTAAGTTAACAAAATTTTTGGTTAACTTAAACATAATTCGGGTTACTGCTATCGGAATATTTGAATCGTTCATATTAGGCCAGATATTTGGTTAATTCAACCAAACCTTTTTTTCCGTGAGTAAATAAAACTTTTCATTTACTTATCTATGTAGTTCTTAGAGTCATAGTTCTTGTGATATATAATATTCAGTTAATATATCCTCATATATGTACGAGTTAATATATCCTCATATATATATAGTTGTCTCAACTAAAAAGATATTCTTGTCTCTCTGCAGAACGAATGTTTTGATTGAAAAACTTGTAAAGTTTTGTTGCAGCATACAACACTGAAAGCTTAAGCACATATAGACAGACAGAAAAGAACATCAGTATATATCCTTTCAGAGTATTATAGTTATTACAACTTTTATAGTATTATAGTTTTTACAACTTTTTTGCACGCATGCGCGAAAAATAACATCAACATTATGATAACCATATATATGGGCAAATGATATCCTTAGTTTCCTCCATATAACGATATAATAAAATATAATTATATATTATATATCATATTCCTTACATACAGATTTTATATCGTGCAAAAGTTTACGATATGTGAGCGTATATAGATTATGCATAGAGATGTAGGGACGTAGAGATTAGGTTTTACGCGAACAGTGGAATGCGAGAGGGTCATGAGTACCGTGTTAATATTTGAGAGTCCAATGAAATCCTAATTAGAATTTAATGCGTTTCCCTACGGTAAAGAGAATCCTTATTTTGCGGTAAGATTGCGCAAACTGAATTGAATCGCGCTCCTGGGCATAATGTGAATAATTTTCAAAGATTTTTTTTAGATATTTACACACACTCTCTTTCTCTCTCTTTCTTTCTTTCTCTTTTGAAACGCTCATGTTTAATTTTCTTGAAATTTCTGTCGGTATATAAGCACGATTATATCCACATTTAACATGTTCATCATCGACCGAGCGGAAAATGCATTGATAGTAACGTGGGATAAATTTTCGACGATGACGGAACAGCGAAGTTAGAGGCGAAGTAAAATAATGCGCGCGAACGCGCACAGCTAGGTTATTAGTTTAATAGATCACGTAAGTGGAAGCGATCGGGTTAAGCGAACGGAATTCTAACTTCAAAGCGGTGGATTACGACGACATGAGCCACCGTTGAAATTTATAAGGCCAAAGGCAGTACACGACGCAGAACGTCGCTCCCTTTTCGTGCAGCGGATACTACGTAATACTACGACCTTGTGTAGGCCGTAGGAGCGAACATAAAGTTCAATGAGACATGCTTCATGACGGAATGTACACGGTACACACGATATGCGTTCAAAATAGAAGAATGATGTCACGCGTACGTCACCGCGCCGATCATAAAATCGCATTCGGCGAGTCGGTCTTCTTTTTTCTATTTTTTCTACCTTAAATGGTGCGCGAAGTGCAGATTTCAATTAACGTCGCATTAACGTCGAGGACGTCATGGATAATATCGGAAGAGACGGGTAATATTGGAATCGCATCATTCATTCGGATGAGACTTTTCGACTGCATAAAATGTCATGAAAGCGCGCATAATGGTACGTTTCACCTCACTCAATTGATCTTTAAAATGGACCGCGACTCCAAAAGGTCAAAATTTAAACGAGATTTTCGACTACTATGCTGTGACATTACTTTACCGTACTTTGAGAACGTGGAATTTGAATAATTCGACGAAGAAGACCAAGACGCTGATCGTCTGGCACATAAAGAAAAACTTGAAGACGGGCCCGAGGTGCTCCATGTTCAATATACCGTCCTCGTCGTCTTCGTCTTCCACGCGCGACGTGGCGATCTGCTTATCTTCGTTGATCACGTAATATTTGACCCATTTATAAAGCAATCCTGATTCACGATACTCTGTGACAATGCGCTCAAAGGGCACGCGGTACGGATGTTCCGCCCTCGTGTAAAATAATACGGGAAATGTCAGTATAGGCTGCGACAAGGTGTATATGCGTAGACTTCGGTTTGTCCTGGTCGCCCAATTCATTCTGTCGACAGTCATATGCTGGATCACTCCCATTGTGTTGTTCGACATTATTGCATCCAACACTTCCTCCGCTCGCCTCATGACCCTGTATCTGTTGAAGAGGAACGATATCCGGTTATCCAATAGGTATTAGTGAAATTCGACTAACCCTCAGATCCTCGCAACCCACGCGCGATACCCTCGCGCGTGCGAGGTGAACCTAAAATAGGGGTTATCTCTCTATCTATCGTCGTGAAAGTTCAAGACATCTTTATTGACTTTAAGGTAAAATAAAACTTCATGCGAACTTCGGCTACGGCGTGATAAATATTTATTGGATATCCCATAAATAATCGCGCGCGCATATAGTGCTCGGCAAGATTTTCAAATCTCCAAAGTTTTGTAAAAACAAATTTGATAAATTAGTTCCCCCTGAATTTCCCGGAGTGGAATCTCACTCAGAACGAGTGAAAAGTAGCAATATTTTCACTTGAAGCATTACTGAAAATACTGCTATTCTTGCATCGCAAGAGTGAATATTTCACACAAGCTTAGAATGGATTCCGTATGAGCGAATGTCTCAATCACTCATATTCCGACAGTAAAAGACACATTCTTATATCATACATTCATACATCAGATTCATTCTTTAGTTTCGAGTGAATATATTCACTTGGCAACTCGGAATGAAGAATTCTGTACAAGTGAAAAATTACTCGAATTCGAATAATTTTCCGACTCTATTTTTCGAGCAAAATTTTACTCGAAGAAACTTAGAAAGTTGTAAGACGGTAAAACATTCAGACGGTGTGAATATATTTTGGAATATACTTTAATATATTTTTTGTTTTCATTTATAAATTGGGAGTTACCAATGCTCAATTATATTACTTGTGAGATTATATTACTCATGAGATGACTGATATTTCGTGATTAATCTTTTACCGAGTGTCACACGCTACTCTACTCTAACTGACTAGTGGAAAATCTCCTTGATCGCATCAGATATTACCTGTCGCGCAAATCAGTGGTGACCGGGTCGTTGGAATCATTCAGAACTTTTTGTACGATGGAGGGTCCGCAGAGAGGCATATCCGAATCCCGTAATTCCGCCAGATCCTTCAATAAATCCTCCGTGTTCAAATCGGCAAGTGAGCTCGTGAAAGTGCTATTATAAACGATGCTTAGATTTAGAGAGAAGATCATCCACAGTGCCAGGACCGCGCGTAACGACATCTTCCTCGGCAATGAGACGCCTTGGCCCAGCATGATCTCGTAGATTTGCATGAACTTTAATCGCTCCTTAATTAATCTTATGCGCGCCAACTTTCTAAGCGTATACAGTAGCACGATGTAAAAGAGCAGCATGACGATCGTGCAAACCCAGACAGAATAGTGAAACGGTGTGAGCAGCTGCAGTACCGGATGGTCGCGAAGTCGACGATGCACTTGGGCAGCGAATGTCAACGTTCGGTCTCTGTACCAGCAAATGATCTGCAGACCCTCGAGAATCTTCAGATTCTCCGGCATCAAGCCGACTACTATGTCAAGTTCACCGTTGAGCAGCTTTCTAGCTGCTTCCGGCCACGTCAGGTTAGCGTCTTTGTAGCGTGTCTCGATACTGTAGTAAGACGTGAATCGCTTGATCAACATAACTCCCATAGACTCATAACCGTCTGTTTCTGAATCAAAGATAAAGATTTCGTTTCAAATTCGAGTTGAGGAAAATGTGAGACAAAACAGAATCATCGATCGAGCAAAATTGGCTATAGTTATGCAAAAATGATTCAACCAACAAAATTATAATTTTAGAGTTTTTGTTACCAATGGATAGTCCATACACTCTAAATTTTTTGGAGTGAGATTTCACTCCAAAGTAGTGAAAATTACGCCAGTCGAAGTTAGAGCGAGAACTTCACTCCAAACGAGTGAAAAAATTGCTCGCTTGGAGTGAGTTCTCACTCGTTTGGAGTGAGTTTTCACTCGTTTGGAGTGAAATTCTCGCTCTAACTTCGACTGGCGTAATTTTCACTACCTTGGAGTGAGGTCTCACTCCGAGAAATTTAGAGTGTACGTCTTTCTACATAAAATCAAAAAGATCCAAGTCTTATGAGCGCTTAAAATTAATTGAAAAACAGTTTTTTAATTTTCTACTAATCTTGCGTTATTTTTATGTTTTTTTACCTATTTTTTAAGGATTAATTTGTCAATGAATACTCTTAAAGAGAAGAAAATTGATGATGCTTGATTTCTTAAATGATTGTGAAGAACTTCTAGTACTGATGTTCATTAATTATTGAGTCTTTTTTCGGTGTAGAATAGTGTAGATAAGCGTACCGTCTCCAAGCGCGTTCATCTACACTTGTCTACACTCAAAGGATTCAATTAATGGACATCAGTACTATATGTACTTTCTAAATCATGTATCAGATTTTCATCTTTGTTTTTGTCGAAATGTACTTCATGTGGCTTGGATCACTCTCTTGCATAATTATAGCCAATTACTAATCTTTTCGAGTAGCGATAGTATTGCGCTATGTACTATTAGCGATGCGTACTACGATACCTTGTTTGAAGCGGTTTCTACTCAGCTTACCCGACATTTTCAACTGATCCTCGTCGCGCCAGAATCGCACGGTATCGTCGGCCACAGCGCCGTGCAGCAGCGTGCACGGTTTCCGTGCGCAGAATCGATAGAAATTGGATGAGTACGGCACGATCCGGTTTAGATCATTCCCGGCCGGTGAACAATGGCCGAGCGACCTCATGACAATGGTACGCTTCATCACGGGCACTTGAACCATCCCACGGTCCGAGTTGTTTAGCGTGAGGAACGCTATATCGCGAAAACCTGCGCGCCATAAATCACCGGCGAAAGTGTGCACTGTTTCCTGCGCGGCCGCGCTCACGAACAGATATTGCGTCCTGTGCAAGTATCCGCGGTTCTTACTCCTCTCCTCCAGCAATTGTCGCCGCGACTCCGCGAACATTTTGTTGGCGAACACCAGGTAGCTGACTGCGCGTCTATTCTTGATCTGCAACGGCCGATCGCTTACAATCATCGCGCGATCCTTCATGAACTGCTATATGATCTCGTTTTCGAACCAGTCGCATTGGTAGCATATCAAGCCGATGCGATTCCCGTCGTTGAACAGACGTAACGCCGTATAGTTGATGCAAGGGAACATCGTTTCCGCCGCCGAGTTATGTTGAATAAACAATTTGCGATAGTAGTTGTTGGCGGCGCGTATCGCAGGGAAAACAGCATAGGGGAGCAGTGCGTAAAAGAGAAATCGCGACATATATAATCACGTTTTCTCAGGTTCTCAATGAGTGTGTATGTGTGTATGCACGTACCTCGCGCTCAACTTGCAAAGTGAACTCTGAAATATCGTCACGTCGCGATATATACTCGGTGGGATAACATCTGATTTCTGTGTCGAGAATGGTCCAAAGTACTTCGCGGAAGCTTTCCTCGTAAAATAAAATTGCGAGACGAGTTAGTCGGATTGTCGTTGGCGGAAAATTATGCGTGCGCTCGTACGTACGAACAATTCGCGTCCGTGTTGCAAGTAAAGCACGTAAGCTTCCGCTTTCTCGGAGATTATGGAAATCGCGTGTCTGAAATTATCGGGTGTAGCAACGAGCGAAAGAAGCGTGACAAGCTAACCGACAGAAGGTCGATAAAGATTGCGCGCGGCAACACAGACATGTGTGCGAACCTCGACGAAGCTTATGTTGTCTAAATAACTCGCAATCCGTCTGGCAACGTTCTCGATAGTCATAACTGTGTTGGATTTAAAATCCATATACAATTCTGGAAGATTATAAGGAGGGAGAAGAATTGTTTAATAAGGGGAAGAAAAATGATTGAATTGAAAGAGCACTACAGCAATATTAATACAAAGATTATTCACAGTAAAATAGTTTTGTCATTGTCGAATCTATTTTTACATTTCAGATTAGATATTACATTTTACATAGATAGATTTTACATTTCAGATTTCAGATATTAGAATAATAATTTGGACTGTTACATTGAGAGAAAAAATATTTGAAAAATAAAAAATTTTATTCAGGACTAATAACATATTTGCTTAAATTTAAATTCTTTTATTTGGATAAAGTAAGCAATTATTTTCGTAAAAAGATTAAGATTTTAAGAAAATGTATATTTTCTTATTTAAAAAAATATTTTATATATCGATATATAGGTAAGTATTTTATTAGCATCCTCCTATCGAATAAATATTTTGTTATTTCTTAGGTATTTTTTCTTTCACAGTGTAGATAAATAACATCAGAATGTTTTATTTAAAGACCGCAAGCTTTCTGCGAAATTTGCTACGAAATTTCTTCTTGTATTTTTCACATTTATGTCTGGCTTTTAATTAAAAGTTTAGATTGGTTGAGAGATTTATAGAAACGTCCAGTCGCTTAATCCATACACCACCATACGCGCACTTATTCATACGCGACGAATTAAATTGTTCGTGTCATTACTCCGATAGCGCGTAATTATAGCCCGTATTAAAGAGTGCCCGACTAGTGACTTGTAGTCACTTTGCAGCATTGACTTTCGCATAATAGCAATTTCGTCTTGCGAACATATACCTGATACACCGAGATATAATGGTTCTCCAGCGGACAAAGCGTAATCGTAACTCAAGATTAATTGCGAGAGGACTTTCAGTAGTACAACAGTTAAATCGCCGCGACAATGGCGATGATGAGCAGACAGGAAGATAACACGATGAACGCTCGTTGTGAGTACGTTAGGAAGATTTAGTCTTGTGGTCGAGGGAGTTCTCGAGGCTCCCGTCATCTCTAATATGTTTAATCAGTCCTCTCAACGCTCGCCATCCTTGACGTAAAGCCCTGGCCCTCTTTGTATCCTAAATCAAGGATACTTATGTGATCAAATATGAAAATCTTTCGGTATATGTAGGTACATAGAAATGATTCTAAATTACTTGTTTACTATAATCACATTATTCGCCATTATCAGATGTTTTCATGATTGTGTCACTGTAATTTATTATATCCGTATCACTATTTCTTATGGCTGCGATCGAGATTGTCTTCGACTAATGTAAGATTCTAAGATAAGTGACTCTAATGTAAGTGTCTAAGATTCTCTTTTAACCTTTAAACGAACAAGATGAAAAGAAGATGACCTCATTCGGTATGTATTTTTCAATGCAATCCGTTGAAAATTTGTGATATGCTTATGCCAAAGTCGGATATTACACAGAAAAAATATATACTCTCGTTAAATTGTTGTTTATTAACATAAATGTCCTAACATAAATTTTAATATGCAGAAGGAAAAAACTCTAAAAATGTTGAAGTCGTATATGACTCCCTTTGTTGCTTATATTCCGTAATTTTATCTTATCGTTGGAGGGTTAAAGAAAAAGAGATCTCGAAATTTTGATAAGAAATATCTTTCTTAATCAATATGTACATCAGTTACCGAACACTTTATACGTAAAAGTATGCATGTGAGTGTTTTTTCGTGTTCTTTTGTATTTACCCGTGTCGGTTTATAGAGATAATCGTTGTTTTTCGGGATGAGCGCGTTGGCAGTAAAGATCGACCATGACCGTGACGCCCACGCAGAGCTTGTGATCCATTGCAGGGTCAAGTACAACGCAGGCACGCCGCCAACTGTTTGCACGTCCATTTCGCCGAATCCCGGCCGAATGTGGAAATGTGTACCGCGCGAACGAAAATATAATACGTACCGGAAATACCATTAGATGTGCGACACGTGGATGAGAATAATGTTCCACGACGTGCGGATCGTTACTGCGCGAGATGCATTAGCGCGAGGTATAAATTGCGTTCCAGGCTTTTCGGAGGTACGGATAATGTAATCGCGATCGCGTTAAAAACTATTTTATAGGATAAACAGTTACATCGACGTTCCCACAAATGTAGTCCTGTGGTCCAAAGTTGATTCCGACCAAATCGACCGATTAATCTAAATTACATGTATATCATGTATTACATGATATATAGATGTACGATATGTCAGACTAAGAACGCCAATCGCACAAGCAATTGTTATCTGCAATTAATGGAAATATCGGGAGAGGTAGGATTATCTCGGTGTAAATCGAAAATTGAAAATTGACGTGAAAATACGAAAGCGACATCGAGTCGTTTCGAGCCGCGGGCGAGCTTCGACATGCAAGAGCCACCAACGATCGAAGCTCTGTAAATTAATTATGAAGCAGATTTTATCAAAGAGAGTATATTTACTAGGACATCGGGTCCGCCGGGTAATGTTGGCTTACGCAACGTATTCCAGTTGAACCGTACGGTCGCACGATCGAGCTGCGGCAGCAGCAACACTACATCGAGCAAAAGGAAAAATATAATAAATGGATAGCGACGGGATTGGCATTGTTCTCATATTGCGAGGGGATAGCGGCGACGGCGCGCCGGCCCGGAAGAATAATCCCGCGTTTCTCTGGATTCGCCGCTGAATTGACGATCGAAGTGAAAGAGAGCGTTGGTGACCGTGGCCTTGTGGGAAATATAGGAAGTAACTAAGGAGAAAGCTTATGGACAACGGGTTCAAGGTCGGAGATGCGACGCGCGGCGACGCGACGCGAGGCGTCATTCTGTCTCCACGTGCAGCAACGTGCAACTTTTCTTCCGGCTGGTTACAGTCGGCGATATGTGTCGTGAACAACAATTGGATAACTTTTACATGGAATGACCGTAACAGTGAAAGAGCGAGAGAGAGAAACCCGCAATTTTAACTTTAATGATTTTGCGCCTGAACTTTATCGCACTCTCGCGCTGTCTTGATTCTCTCTCGAGGAAAGTATCGCAGAAAACCAGCGGCATTTATTTCAACAACTTTTTAATAAATTGTCTTTGATAAATATCTCAATAACCAAATCGAGACTTCACGAAGGGGAAATTTGATTGAGATTTTAGAAGAATGTCAACATGATGCAGCTTTATATTCTGCACTTTTCTGCACTTTTCTGCAGAATTTGATTATATAGAATTGTAAATTCTTATACACAGAGTTAAAATGCAAATGTCAAGAAATGGCGAAATAGCTCATGGTATGTAAAAAATTAACAAGGTTTTTGATTAATCTTTGTTTTCTTTTTTTTATATAATGGGTTACCGCCATTCATTGACATTAGTCGTTTCACTCCATATAAACATTTGTAATTCTATACAATCAAAAAGAAGAATAGTGTAAAATACGAAAGATGCATTGTGTCGGCACCGAGCATCTCCTAAAATAAACAATGATGGCACGTTCTTTTTTACAGAAAAAAATTCTTTGTTTCTCGATTTTGACACGGATGCGCGCAGTTTCTTTCACAGAAAAGTCGGCCAATTTGTCAAAGCTCGGATATTCGGGTTTCACGTATTCATTCATGTGCGACACAATGGCTTACCGCTGACGTGGACGCAAAACAAATTGTCGTCTGCTCGAAGGAGTACATTATCCACCGCGAGCGTAAACAATGCGAATAATAAGTCGAAAATTGCCCGTAAAATACCGAGCACGACGATAATTTGATGTGTTTGTCCAACAGGCAATCAACTCTGAAACGTGCCGTTTTCCCGCAATCAGTCTATTTCGGGACAATCTCTAATGAAACAGTGGCGTGCGTATTATGCGATATTAAATATACAATGCGTACGCTGAAAGCGCTACCATTATAACGTATTGACGATATTAATGATAGATCATTTTAATTTCGTCGCGGACGCGACATCTGCAAATAATTTGCGTAACAAAAGCTCGACTTTTCGGTCCGTTTTATCCCTTTTAATAACTGAACGCAACGCGTGTGACGTTTAAACGACGTGTATGCATCTCTGGCCGCAGTCGCTCACAACGAGACCGCAAATCCAGCCGCGAGCACGACCATTAAGTTGGTTGTATCCGTTCGTGTGTCGCGGCGTGTCGAGATTCAGGTTCAGATTCAGTTACCACGAGCCGCGCGTCGAAGCACAGGTTGATGTCAATTTGCTGTATGTTTAAGCAGTGTCCAAATAATAACACGGAGCGATAGGCATGTTGGGCGCGCCGACCTGACGCGGCATCACCGCTGTGTCACACATCATCGCGTATCGTCGTGCGTCACGTCGCCTCGTTATCGTACGACCACTAAAACACGCGGCAAATTGACGTCTACGCACCGTCCTTACGTCGCTGTTGCTCCACGACAGATTATTAGACCTGGTTCCGCACAACTTGCTTTAACTGAAGTTTAACTCGTTAAAGATCTATCCAGATAAACTTGCGTCAAATCACACATTGTGTCTATATTAGGAAATCGATCAATCACGACCCGTAAAAGGTGCCTCTTGTATTAGGCAGATTGTATATTAGATTAGTCAATTTTCTTGCGCATATGAATAATCGATTATGCAAGTTTGTCTAGATAGGCTTTTAACGAGTTAAAAAGTAAGTTGTGGAATTGGGTTCCAAACGTCATTCAATCACGTATTGAAACGATAAATCGCAAAAATACAGGGACACGTCGCGCGTATACACACACACACAATCACAATTAAATACACATATACACAATCGCCTCTCGCCTCGTCGCGCTTCGCAAACATCGACTTTAACAGAGAATAGTTGACGCGTCCCGACAGATACGGGAGTCGAGGACGTAACGCGCACGCGATGCAAATCGATATCCCGCGTGGTCGAGCTCGAGGTTCAATGTTCTTGCCGCGAGTCCTTGAGTGTCCTCAAGGTACCGTCGATAGGGGCGACCCGCGACGACCTAGAAGTCACGGTACGTGCGATACACAAATGAACGTCACACGCGCGCGCGTACAGCCACTCTATAGGACGGATGGCGCGAGACCGTCGTCTTGCGATTTCATCGATCCGGAGTAATTGTTCAATCGCCTTTGTCACTGAACAATCGGTATCAGTCGCGTAGGACAATTCATTGTTCTTCGCCGTTGTTGCGCGCGATTGCAGTCTCGTTGGATTGTATCGTCGTGTGAGCACATCGTGTTTATCGGTGTATCGATCTATTTACTGACGTAATAATGTTTAACTCTCGAATCATGTCGCATATCTCGAGTAGGTGTACGAACGGGCGTGTCGACGCACCGTGTACACTTTCGTCGGAATTGAAATCGCGAAATTATAACATTTTCTCACATTTCACTCGTAATTTTTTTCTCTTTCTTCTGCATTGTCGAGCACGATGTCGCACATTTGGCGCGCGGGAGAGATCACTTTGATCGCGAATTTCGACGGTGAAACGAGATATCGAGAATGAAAGCTGTTTGACATGTATTACCGCAGCTACTGAATTAACCGGACACGCGAGCTCTAACAATGAAGTTATAAAGCGGATAATGGTATCTGGTGATTCAATAACATCCTTAATTATTTAGCAGTTATTTAATAATTATTCACCGTGTGTATCACGTATAACAGCGCAACTACGACATCAATAAAGATTAGTCTCACATATCCCAGGAATTACTCTCTTGTACTGAGGGAAAAATATTTGAAAATTGCTTTGTGAGATATAGTTTATTCACGGAAATATACTCTCTTAAAATGGTATATAGCTGAATGGTAATAAATATATATATATATACTCTCTTAAAATGAATCAGTGGAACATCACTGAAAGTATACACTGATTTGCAGCTATAAGTGTAGCACTGAAACTGCTCAGTGCTATACTTAATAACTGATATCAGTGATCTATTACTTAATAACTGCTCAGTGATCTATTATTTAATAACTGCTCAGTGCTATACTTAATAACTGATATCAGTGACTGTTCACTGATTTATTTTAAAAGAGTAAACTTTATATTCTACAATTTAGTTTTCAAATATTTTTTTCAGTGTATATTCATTGCACATCACAATATTTTCTTAAATTATCGTGTTTCACGAATCATTGCGCCGAAATAATAGAGCAGATGTGCCGAATCCAATGTCCGACACTGTGTTGAGAAATTATCCCAGGAAAACGATTAATTTTTTGCAAACAACAGTTTGCATAAGAGATCGAGATGTAACAATTTCGGAGACAATACGTTAACCGTCTTTTGGAATGAAGTAAAGAGGGAGAGCAGGATGATGATGTGAAGTTCACACGCACGGACTGTTAGATCACGACAGTATGCTTCCACTCAGTTTGTATCGCAACGCGCACGAAGGCAGCAAGTCGGAGTAGATGATATTATGGTCAGCGAATGGATAATATTATCAATCATATCTATGAAATAATGCAAGAATACAAACAAAGCTGATTGCGTCTAAAATAATATAATATAAATGTTACCCGTCAAATCGTGTCACCACCCGATAAAATTACATCGGACAAATATATAATTTATGCGGGTATGTATCGATCTGTCGGCCGGTAATCGGTGTCTGTGGTTCTTTGCGCGTGACTAACAAGTCGTCATGTTTGCTTTTTCCGAAGATATTATCGGCGCGACAGACGTGGGATTAAAAGACTGGTGATGCCAGCCTTTGCGTCGCTCTATATTTAATGGTGAACACGATCGTGTCGCGATTACAACGTTGATTTTCGACAATTACTTGCGATCCGCATCGTTGTTATCGTTGTATTGTGTTATGTTATTGTACGTCATGTACCGTCCTGCAGGGTGGAGACAGAGACGTGGTGTGTGTATGCGTGTGTTCCGTGGCGCCGTGATGGTGGTGACGCAAATGTCCCAACGCATCGAGTCTCATGAGTAATGTCGTTCGGCAGCAACTCGCAATCGCTCTCGACGACGATGCACGTCTGCATAAACGACTGTGCACTAAAAAAGTAAGGAGGGAGACACACTACTAAATGCAAACATCAAATAAAATTATTCAAGAGTCTTTGAGAGAGCTTACACTGAAAAAAGATACTTGAAAATTTATTTGTGAGATATAAGGTCCACTTCTAAAAATAAAGTTTATTTCTGTGTACATAAATTTTATATCTTGGGCAAAAAATGCACTTTTTTAATTACTTTTTCTCAATATATTCACACATATACACACACATGGAAAAAAATTTGATTGTATTAACATGAAGTTTGTGATTATGATGAACGAATCCAATGCACGTTTTGGATGAAGGAAACGGAATTTCTGCTTCTTAGTATCAAATTTATGTCGTAAGAATCAGAAATTTCATGTCATCTAACCAAAACGCATTAATTCGTCATTAAAATCAAATTTTACGTCAATACAAATTAATGCTCCGTTTTGTCTCTATACATATATTATAATGTAATATAATCAACCAAGACATGTTATTAACATAATTTCTAGGCCATTAAGAAATATATATATTTTTTTATTATTAAAATATTAAAAATTATTAAAAGGTTTCAATAATAAAATATATTTCTTGACAATCTAGAAATATTACGTTAGCAGCTTATTTGTTATAGGTCCTCAAAGGCTCTTAAATTACTTTAATTAGTTGAATATCTAAAGAGCCTAATAAAGTTCATTTATTAGACTGATAAATTTGATACACACCGCGTTAAGTTTCAATACGTTTTTAATCGTGCGCTGTTATTAAATGATGCGAGTTGCGTTGCATTATGCAAACGACTTGATTGAACCTCGATACGAATGCGTTATCGGGCGATTACTCAAGCAATTTGCACGCAATGTCTTCGTTGCGTCGTTTATTATGTCCGAATCACGACGGTGATTGGAGTAATTCGTTCCGCAATTAGCGCGACAGATAAGAACTTTCATTGTTCCGTAGTTCCAGATTTTATCAGAGAGAGAGAAAGAGAGAGACAGAGAAAGAAAGAGATGCTATCGAGAACGAAAATCTTTACCGGATTTCCGGGTTGCCGAGGACGATAGTAATTTAAGTGTAACACTATTCAAATTTCCCGCAGCTAATCCGCGTTGTTTCTGACCTTCGGCTTTCGTTCTGATCAGCGAGCCTTCGGAGAAACGAGCATACGTACATTGCATCGCAGCACGGTGTAAATTGCGCGCAAACGCGACGCGACACTACATAACATAATACATCACTCTCGCTCTCGTCTTCGTCGTCGTCCTCGTTATGGTCTTGATCGATTTTTTAACACATGACATCATGGATACTCGAACATTCTTTAGAGTTACAGGATTTTCGGCTTTATGTGCGAAATTGTTATAATTAATACCATTATAATCCTATCATTATAATCAGAATTACTTATACGATTTTCAATCTCAAGGATCTTGTGAGGCTCAAAAGTATATAACCCTCGATTTAGTAACTGTTCGGGCATGACATATCATGTTACATATCACGATTACACATTTAATGTTTGGCGCAGCTTGCCCGATGCACACTCGCGTCGAGAAACAACATCCCGTGTGACCTTCGCATGAGACAAGTGAAGCAACAGATTCAGACGACTACATTTAACGCTAAATGTGCGGTCAGAGCACGGCCCATAGCGTCGCTAAGTCTTGCGGTAATAATTAAGCTTGGTCCACCGTATCTCTCGTGCTTTACTCGCACTTTACCTGAATATTAACGTCCACAGACTCTCTGAGTTGCTGAATTACACTGATATTTGTGGCGGCTACGTCTCTTGTATTTGACATTGTATTCATAAATATTTCACATTATTCTATCTGAGACAAATTAATTTCCACAACAGAATGATTGGCACGTGTCTGTTTTTAAGATACAATCGACTGGCTTTCGCGAGAGGCAACCACCTCGTCGGTTTCTTAGCGTTTCGCGGGAAAAAGTTCGCGAAAGACATTATGGAACTTCGCCGGCGTAAGCAGCGTAACGACACGACAGTCGACTTGTCCCATCGACTTGCTTATCGAACGAATATGAAACCAAACCGATGACTGGTCGGTGGTATCGAGTGAAATTTGGTACGCGGACTCGCGCAGGCACGATTTATAAGCGATACTCGACGAGGATACGCCTGGGAAATACGTTGCGTCGTCCAATTAATCTCCCCCGAGTAGAACCCGCCATACTTGCGCCGCGGGGTAATCAAACATGTGGCAAATTCGAAACGTCGATAGACGCACGACGACCGGTCAGAGGAGTCGGGAATCTCGAGATTCCGGCAGGAGATGGATAACGTCGACGGATTAATTAATACATGGGATGCGCTCCTAACGTGACGTTGACTTTCCAGCCGATAAACTCTCATAGGCGAACGCGTATTTTGTAAAGACGCGAATTCTCTTGCGCTTGATGTCGTTTAACGACATCACTTTTATATTATTTCATCCTTTTCGTAACGTAAAGTAAAGCGCCCATTTATTGACATCCTATAGTTACTAACACATTTAAAAAAAAAGTCGAATTTTTTGTGCGACTAGCGTTGCAGTTAAATTTGTTGTCAACACGCAATGAGATAAAAGAGAATATCGCAACTAAAATCGTGAACTGTGTTACAGGTAGCAAGAAAAACTAGATTTTTGTAAAGTGTCAGTGACTAAGGAGGATAAATAATCAGGCGTCAGTCATTGAGTACTTTAGCAAGTATCGCGTTTAGTGTGAAGTGAAGCGAACTACGTGAAACGTATTTGCGTGCAAGCGACAAATTGAAGGTATTATTTGCGCGAGAAGCACAAGCTTCCTCCCTCCTTCGAATTATTCGGAGCACGATGAAGCCGGTAACTAGTCGTGAGTCGAATCTAATCTCTCACAGGTTGTATCCTCGAATTAATAGACTCGAATGCCTGACATTCCTTGACGTGATAGATGTGTCAGACAGGTTGGACGCGAGATTGCGATCGAGGATAAATCACTTGTAATTCGATTTCTCTACCCTTGTCGCACGACGACACGACACAATTTTGCCAGGAAATTTTTCGCGTGCAATCCGACGAGAACGCTCGAGAATCGTTGGACGATGAATGATAGCCGCGGGCGAAAAAACGCTCTTCGGCTCGAAGCCGAACGTCGCGTATGACATCATTGGAGATATAATCGATTTTGCGATAGTCATGCCGAATCGTTGCGACAATGCCAGCTCGGTGACGCGTCTTCGCGTGCTTTCGGCTTTACGCCAAGTTTCCGCTTTTTCCTGTAATTTTAACTGTATTTGCGAGCGCTTACAATGCTGTAGATCTGATATCGCGATTGTACGGAATCTTTGCCATGCCACTAATTAATAATTACATGCCACGTAGCGGCGCTGAGCTGCGCTATGAATTACTGAGTTTTGCACTTTCCTCCCGAGCATTTCAACTATCTTTCATAAATAATCGGCAAAATGGCGCATAAGGACGCATAAGACTCCGCCTTTCATCTCCTACTCGGTCGTAGCTCCTATTGCGAGCACTCTGATATTAACAATTAGGTCACTTTAGCGGCAAAGCCGACTTAATGCTAACTGTCGCGTTGTGTCGCTACTAATATCTCGCAGTTTCGCGGGACTTTCGTAAAGTCACCACGAGGATGAATTAATAACGTATTATTATCCCGTACTACCAGGAAACCTCAGCATAAGTTCATTGAAGTCTATCGAAGCTCTCTCGACCGTGACGAAATATACAACTTCGTTCATAACTCATTGAAAATATGTCGAGATACGTCTCGGGATAGAAGTTCAAAATTACGGTAATTATGAATGAATGCTGGAAACGAGTGAATGTTTGGCCTGAGAACGCAAGGCTCAATAATCTTGACATAATGAATACATTTGCAGTTTTTAATGAGACTTCGTACATTTCGTCGCTTGAATATGCGAAAAAAATCGCAAGCGCATTCATTTGAGACTTGAGACACATAAAACAGTTCGATATTGTAATTTTGATCCATTCTTATAATTTTCTTCGAGATAATATATTGCTTTCTTTGAAACAGATATTTTATTTACATTGAAAAAAATATAATTTTATTTTCAGCAAAATCCTCTATGTATGACTTCAAGAGAATTCTTCTAAGACCAAGAAAAAGATATTCTAATCATAATATTCTCGAAATCAGAGGAATTTTGTCTTTAAACTGCAGTATAAGTCTTGTTTTTAATAGGCTTTTGGTGGATATTCGAATAATTCTCTCTTAGTTTCAAAGCATCCTTAAGTTTTGAAAGTCCTATGCTTCAAAGGATTAATTTTGAAATTTACACATTACTTCGGAGAAAATCAAGGAGAAGATACGAAACTCTCAGTTGGGTGAGATAGTTTCTCCGACATAGACACGAGGTTTCGCACAGTAGTATATAACAAACTTTGACCAACTCATAGAAATCAACCTTCTCGCAACAAATTGTATTTGAGAACACGGGTATCCGTTCGTGGCCGTAATCCGCCGCGTTTGACGATGAAACGGAGGTAGACGTGCAAAAGACGATTCCCGCGATAAAAAATCTTCTGCGCCTTTGTTTCACAGGGATGAGCAAATATTTTCCTTGCGAGCCTACATGCTCACTACCGCGATGAGGGTAGTGGCTCGTTTGCCTTCGGGCTAGAGCTACGAAAAAGTTGAAACAGCATAAAATATTCTTCGTAGCTTGCCTCGCTGGATAATTGATTCAAAACACCTGGATTAAATTGCGAAACAGATGAATTTTCAATCTCGTCGTATCACCGCGGCTTTTTAACGACGCACTTCTTCCTCAAACGCGGTCGCGGCGGGTGTCGGTTAATGGGCAAAAAGTTATTTCAGGCGATCGCGTTTTGCCCACACCGAGCAGCGCAAGCATCGGGCGTGTAAGCTAAAATTTCTTTGAGAGCGACGCGCACGTCGCGATAAAGCACGCTCTCCAACATTTTCGTATTGCCGCGTTTTACGAGCACGAAATGCTCGCCATGCGGCGTAAGTCATCTGGCGAAAGGTATGTATATTTATGCATTTTTTCCGCGCTGACACGTGAGGCAGGAACGCGCGTTTTTTTTCTGCGGGAGAAAATTTATTTTAAATCCATTCTGAATTTTGTCCCGGATATTTATGCACATTTGGATTTTATTTTAATTCAATACATTCCTTCCCGGAATTAATGCTAGAGAATTCCGGTGTAATTCGGTATTTTTTGTTTTATTTTATGATTATCAAGAGCAGTCTCCGTTTACTCAACGCTGTGAAGAGATTATCTCGATTGCGTCGTCTCCGATATCACCATTGTATAACGAGCAATTCAGGCGACAAAGGTCTCCTCGTGTCCATTGGGGACTCATATCAGATTTAAATGATAGTTAAAAGTTCATCGTTTACATCGTAAAGCGACGCAGCGCTCACTCGTGCAAATGCTTAGTCCAATTTTGCGGCGCCATTACAGCCATGTACAGAACCGCGTTCTACAATGCAGCGCTTACAATGCAGCGCTTACAATGCGCGCAGAATGTTTAATCATGAATACCTGCCCTTCGGGCAAGCAGATCACCACCAAAATTCGATCGCTTTTCGCCGGCATTCTAATTGCACCGTTATGCTCTGGTCTTACGCACGCGCTACTATTCGCTAGCATCCGCGGCTTGCCCATGATCGGCTTGCGATTGTGAATGTGTATATTGACCGCAAGATTACACTCGGGGAGAACCCTGCAATTGCGCTATTAATAATCCCTTTTTACCGCTCGCCTGCCGAACGGTGAGTAACAATCACGAAAGTGCTAAAATTTGCCTTTTTAACCGCGCGATCGTCAGTTCCAGTTGGATATTAATTTTAGAAGCACCTCGGGAACACATCATTCACGTTCGCGTGTTTCGAGCGAATTTCGTACTTCGCATTACCGTAAAAGAAACAGCACTCACACATGTGCACGCAACATCGGGGAGAGGAAAAGAGACCGTAGTTACGCCGTCGATACAAAGTGCGAGCGCGATTTTGCGCAATGACTCTTAATCCCCGCGTATTCCCGTTCGTTTCGCGAATTGTTGAGGTTCGATTTCCGCGATGAATACTCCCGGAACGTTACGTAACAATTGCCACGTTAACGATAGTAAATACGCGAAATACAGCTTGCCTTGCTGAAATGCACGATGCGTTATTTGTCGGGTAAGCAGTATACATTCGCAGCAAGATGCGGATTTAATGGATTTCTGTTGCCGCACGTTACGTAAGCTACCCTTCGCGCTCCTTTCGGCGCTGCAACAATGCGCTTAATTTCGGCATCACTAATTAAGGCAACTCTCGGTTCTCGCAGCTGAAGTTTCGAAACCGAGGAAATACATCATCGCGTGTCATTTCCAGGCGGGATAACGAAGTGTCCGAATTTTCGCGAATCCTTAATTAAGGAGGATCGACTTTGAAGAATTCTTCGAAAAATCTGATTCTAAGTTTATTCGCGATGAGTCTGGAAAATATTAATACGTCTCTGAGTGAGAAATTATTCATCAGAATGACGTCATATTAACACATTGAAAACAACAAACAGTTGGATCCACAAAATTGGCGGTCACTCGTCTCCGAAGAAATCTATTGAACAGATTATGCATCATTGCAGTAATAAGTTGCGTTGATATAATTACTGATCAAAAATCGCAATCAAATTAATTGATAATTTTCTTCCTCTCTCTCTCTCTCTCTCTCTCTCTCTCTCTCTCTCTCTCTCTCTCTCTCTTCCTCTCTCTCATCGCGGCAACTATATAATTTATTTAATTGACTAATAAATATTTGCTCGAGGGAATTTTGCTCGTTCGAGCAAAGTCTCATTAATTTTACCACTTCTTGTTGGTGCATTAACATATGATGTTGCTATTTATATCGCGATCGATCATGCTTCTCTTTGCTATATCTTCGAGTCGTGGGTGTGAGTGCCGGCGCATTCTCTTAAATTTTTCGAGCCCTGCCACCGTTATTGATTATTTAAATTCTACACCCTGCTGTATCGCTTCTCGTAGCGCCGGTTTCCTGTTTCCGTAGCAAAGGAACGCAGCGTTTCAGCACGTAGTATTAGGATTCGCTGGTCTCTTAACCGGATATTAACACAGGAAGTTGACTTTCGGTCAATACCAGCGACTCGCAGAAATTACGACGCGAAATTCAAGAGTTCCCCAATCACGGGAACGAAAGCATCTACGAATACGAATATCACGTCATTTCAAACGAGAGATCCCATCGTGAAGATATTAAATGCAATAATAAATAGGTCAAGCGCGTATTTGCATTCAGGTTGTTTGAATTTTCGGGCCGTTTTGACTGATGATAAGTCGATTTATACGATAAATACATATATTTACATGTTGAAATATTTCGTTGATTTCTATTTAAATACTTATTTAAATTTTTCCAAACTTTCTTGATATCTCTATACATTATTATTATTATGTAATAAGGAAATTATTATTATTATATATTTCATGTATACTCAAAGAAGAACATGATGGCAACTATATAGGTGACAACTGTGCGAGTTTTGTATGTAAAATTATAATGTACATATATTAATAAACTATTTTGTAGTTGCAGCTAAAGCTTTAGTTGCAATAACTACAAAATAGAGTTTATTAACTCTCCGTCTAATTCATTTTGGGAGCAGTTGAAATTCCAATTATTACGCATTGTTAATTGTCTGTATGAATTAAAAAAAAAAAAATTTCTAAACATTGGGATTTAAATAACGTCCTGACTAGAAAGTAGAGACCTGAAATAATGAAAAAAATTTTTGTTCCGATTTTTTTACTCGTACTTAGTACCATTTCGCAATCAAGCACGTAAAATTTTGAGTTATTACTCAAAAAAGATTGATCAAACTGAACCAAAAAGTCCTCTACTATTTTACAGATGAACACGTAAATTTTAAGTTATTAATTAAAAGAAATTGGTGCACAATTGATTACCCGCGACAATGTATCAATCCTCTTCAATTAATAACAATTAATAAACATTTATGTGGTCAATTGTAAAATGGTAGAGAATTTTTCTATCTACTTCTATATAGTTGGCATCGCCGTGTTTTTCTTTGAGCTGTAGATTATTCGCGATAAAGAAAATTGCAAACATTCGTTTTGCGAATTTTCCAGATATCGAAGCGCGCAATGAAATTCTTGTCATTTGTGCGAGAAAGGCAAAAGAGAGACAATGGCGCGAATATTTTTCGAGCGCGACACTGATCCTTCCACGTTCATTCGCGCAAACGTGGCAAAGGAAAAGGCAAACGTAGCGAAAAAGGTTACACCTCTCTGCTTTTGTGCCGCGTTGATAGCGTGGGAGATATTCGTTTCGACGACGATCTCTCGCCCAACGAGCGAAACGATGCTTTCACTGACGAAAATTCCAGTTATTTATGCGCGTTTATGTGCCGAGAGGTTTACGTTATTGGCATTTTCATCCACACGGCGTGATAAACATTCGTGGATCGGCGTGTCGGCGCGCCGTTTCGCCCGCGATGGCGAGCTTTTCATTCGTATTGCCGTATAACTTATACCAATTAGTGTGACCTTCGATGATATCCCCATCGTATATATGCGCCGTTCTCCCCTTCATACGCACGATATCAAGGTCGTTTTTCTCACCGTGTCACGGCCGAATTCGTGACGTTTTCAGCGCTTCTTGTGATCACTGGCGCACGGTGTCTTGTTAGACGCGGCACGTACACGGAGAAGCGCTTTTACGTTCCACCCTTTTCTCCATTCACTCTTCCCGGCAACGTGAATATCGCGGTCCTGTAGGACGAACTCGCCATAACTCACTCAAGCTTAAATAGTGTAGCCGATGTGAAAAGTACGCGACTCCTCGGACGCTGCACGATTCGTGCCATTCGAAAGACGAGCAAAAAGAACTGGATGTACAATGTGAAAGGTTCCATGATATACAATCAAAGAAATTTAATAAAAAAAGAACGATTATCTCTAAGGTGTATTATCTCTACATTTGTAATATAATACAAACATTGCGGCTCCTCTTTGAAGTTCCTTTAATGCGAATGTTTTATACATTAAATACATAGAATCTGTTTGTTGAAGAATGAAATGTTGCGACCTCTGATTCTATGGACGCGAGTTAAAAAAATTGCGGTTACAAAACTTTGGGCAATCGATCCCAAGAAATCCAATAAAGCCCTAAAGCTATTTATCTATGCAATTTATCCACGCAGTGCTCAATATACGTGTCTCGCATTGTATGTACATCAATAATATTTGCATGTCATTAATGTAGAAATAATACACTTTAGATAAACAAATTTTCTTTATAAAAATATTTAATTTATGGCTCTTAAAATTCCTTAATTTTATTTTATTTTTACTTTTTTAAGAGTTGAAATGAATCGAGCGAATCACATTTATGAGATGAATAACTCAGAGAGACAAATAATCGAGCAAACAAAAAAATCTGTGTGGTTTTCCATGCAAAGAATAAACCGTTAATTAAACTGCGCATGCTTATGCAGTCGGTGTGTTTTAATTAGTTCGGATAATTTTAATATCACCCACACATAACTGTGCGTTGCTAACTGTTACAAGATATGAAATCTTGCAAACATAAACACTTTTATCTTGGACAAAAAAGCAACAAACTCATCGCAATAGAAAAATAAACGTTGTACTTATATACAATAACCGTTGTGCTCTATCATATATAAAAACAATTCTCGCAATCGCGTTCAATTCATTGATAATTCGTGCTCCTTTTGTTTTCTCTTCACACATCACATATCCCGACGCCCGTCTTACAATAAAGACAAACGACGTGCTCGCGAGGGGGTGCTGGAGATTTGTCACTGAGATATTTACATCGCAAGGACGAGACGATTAGCAATGCATGACTCGATGGGACCTAAATCTGAATATTCATGCCTCCAATGAGTGGAATAGCGAGCGCGACCGGCGGCGAGCTATGCTCGGAATAAATATTCCGCGCCTTTGCGCTGAAACCGCCGCACATTACCATTAAAAACTCATGTATACATTAAGCGGGATCTACGTACTTTGCGCTTTATCGAATAATCAATCCGCTACTATCATAGAAAATCGACGATGATTTCGCGTGCGACTGAATGTGAGAGAGAAATCATTCGTTTTCCAGCTGTAGCCGCGAGCTGTTATCTGCAAATTTCGATTTGCAAAAATTTCCACGTGCGAATATAGTTCTCTCTTTCTCTCTCTCCCTCTCTCTCTTGCCCTTTTCCTTTCTCTCTCTCTTTCCCTCTCTCTCTTGCCGGAAACGATATGAGAACTATCAGAAAATTCTCGTCGCTCTCTATTTCCCATGTAATAATCCGTGAACACACGCGATTGAATGCGCTTATGCGTTTCGCATGACTAAGTAAGCAGCTAAACCGATTAGCAAGTATTCCGAAGTCGCATCGTGGTCGACCCGCATTTTCCGAACGGGGGACAACACGGAAAGTGACGTTTGCAAAACTTCGTTGCATCGTACATTCTTATCGAGCTCTCGTATGAATCCCTACCGAGTTTTGTCGGACGCCAGCTCGGCTGATTGCGATTCTTTAACATTAAAAAAAAAGGTTTTTCAGTTATAATAAAAATGATTATTTACGAGAAATTAGCTAAGATGGATTAATAACTAGCAGACACTGCGATATCGCGTGTATTTTGCATTTTAATCAATATGGATAATAAAGACGATATTTATTGGATACCTGAACTACTTGTAAAATTTAGAAAGAATGTCTCTCTGTGATATTCATTCAGATTAAAGCTCTTGGTCTTTCGCCGCAGAATTCTCGATTGATGACGTTAAAAGCGAAAAACCGCATGTCCGAAATTCTTGCGAGATACGCTAAAATAAAAGGATATGCCCATAAAATGCTCTTAGGATCAATTTTCCTTTTTGTTCTAACAATCAATAGAAAGACAGTAAAATTAATATGACATGCAACTTTTCTTTGTAGCCTACCTTTCTTCATGACGAAAATTTTACGGCTGTTACGATTTATTGATTGTTAGAGTAAAAGGAAAGTTTTCGGAATTTTTGACAAATATGCTCAATCAATTAAAAGTGTCATTTTATGGACATAACATTTTATTTCGACGTGTACCGCAAGAATTTTGAGCATACGTTTTCATGCTGCTGACGTCATTAATCAAGATAGCCGTGTCGAGAACACAGTCTTAAAGCTTGATTAATAATTGGTAGCAGGATTTAAATTCCCCCGCGAATAGTGCTAGAATATTGCTGCTGCAAATTTTACGTACCACAGACAATATTTCACCACAGACAGCAGACACAAGAAATAGCGATAAATTTTAACTGTGACATTTACAGTACTGTTTAATTTTAACATTTAAAACCTGAATCCGTGAAACAGTTTTTTGAGCAAGAGTGAAACTAATGCTAAGGACGAGCGAAAAATGGTTGCAACATCCCCCGTATCAATGTTCCGCAAGCGACAATTAAATCATGACGTAGGGGATTGCGAAAGAAGCGCAGTCTTCGTCCGCCGCAATTGGATTTCTAATTCTTGAATTGGTTGTCAGACAACTATCATGGATTCTATTGGAAATCGAAACGCCTGCCCGCGTGACGGATTGATCCGCGACGAAATACCGTACGACCGCATGACGAGCCGAAATCCGACGTATCTCTGCGTTACTATGTTAAAAAGTTGTAACACAATTTGTTTTCCGTTCTGACAATTTGCTGCAGCCTCGTGTGCTTCGAAGCGCGGAGTGCCGGTCAAAATCCATTTCGGCATTGTTTCGACGTGTTCCTCGGATTAACATCAGCGGGAAAGGGTCGCTAGAAGCCTTCGAAACATACATGTACACGCCACGGTAATTTTTCACTTGTAATAACGAGATATTTTTTTCATTTTTCGTTGCAAAATGGATCATATCACAGTTTGTTATACACATATCTGAGGTTCTGAGACTCACCAACACACGGTTTATTTATCATCGCATGTTTTCATATTCGGTAACAATAATAATATCTAACACTTTTTTTATGTGTCTTCAATTTAGAAATTTTTGTAGCTTGCCGGATACATTTCAGTTATTCTAGTAGAAACTTTTGCAACAATATTTTTTTCGTTCTCTTTTTCTCTCTCTCTATATATCTACATAGCTCTGTATATGTATATATCGCTCGCTCTTCTCCCTTTTTGCCAAAATTGTTTCAGAAAGGATGTGCTTCCTTTCATCTATTATGCAACCTATTTCCTTGATAGAAATCCTTGAGACTCGAGTAAAGAAAATCACTGAAAGAGACGAATCTTGCCGTTTGAAAAAAGGAAGAAATCTCCGCGAATCTTTGGTCCATGTATTTTCGTGTTTCTTTCATGTATCCTCAACACAATGAAAATGCTAAATATCTCAGGATTCATAACTAATGATATTTGCGAGCCTCTGGCGAGGCATAAATAAAACAGGAAAAAATTAAAAGGAATTAAAAGGAACTGAAATCCGAGATTTATTACTTATCGTGAGGATTCGCGCGCACTCCGTTCGTCACTATCTTTATTACTCAGTATCTACGGAGGTTTACCCCGAGAGAGATGGAAATTTTCTTTGCCGCGATTTATTCACGCTACCTTTTGCGACTCACTCGCTCGGATAATCGATTGCGTCAATCGTGCTGGCAATGAAAGCGGAAATGAGGGGGTGGACATTCTCGTCTCTAACGCGGTCGTGAGTAATGACGATGAGCGATAAGTAGGCGGTAAAAATATGTGTCGCGGAGGAACCGTCGATATTTTCTATCGCGATTTTTGTTATAAATTTTGCGATCATCGCGAAAACACTCGCTCGTATGTAACAATACTCGACGTCTATTTATAAATTAACAAGAGCAGTTAACTAGATATTACGTGAGGATTTTATTCACGTCGTTGTGCAAAATATGTCGAAATTTCAATTGATTATAGATGATTACAGATGAATTATAAAAAGAGCTTCTCAAAGAAGCTGGACTTGGAACACATTGTTGGCTATTAACCTATGAAAATTGTCTTTAAATAATCGGCAAATCAGTCATCAAAATTAATCGTCATATATAAAATCTTAAATAATTTTATCGATCGATAAAATTAATTATTAATCAAACTTTAATATGTTTAATTACACACTGATTAATAATTAATTTCATAAATGGTTTGAATTGTAATTTTACACATGACAATTGATTAATTTTGACTACTGATTTACTGATTATTTTAGTCACACAGTTTTGATCGATTAATGCTCGATACTAACTTGGAGAAAACTTTCCTTCGACGAAGTTTTTGTCGCACGCTGCCTTTCCTCCCGACTTCTTAGCTCGTAATAATAAACACAATTCCATGTAATTATTCACAAAGTGTTCTCGTTCTCTACACACAGATCACGCGTTTGCCCACGCAATTATATTACATGTTCTAATTACGAGCAACGTAATATAGCTCAGGCTATCGTCAGTTTTCCGGTTAACCAATTTTCGCGCCTCGTTACTTCTTCGCTGCTTGCCGATTGACAGAATGCAGGAAGACTGATCGAGCGTTTAGCAATAGTTACGACGGATCACCCATTTCGCTCGACTAGCAGATTTATATATATGCGATATAACATGGCACGGTATGCTCCGTCACGGCACGATATCCAAATCGAAATCACGAAATGGAAACGAACCGGAAATATCGTCGGAGATACCGCGTTTATGCGCGTAATAACTCAACTGCGCACAATCAATCGAAAATGTTGCAACAACAATGGAACTTAGAGGCAACTTGCTGCTACTTGTAGCCTTGAGTTGAAGGATTACACGAGCTTACATAAGCTTACAAGCTTACCCTTCTCTTGAGATCGGTTTAAAAAGTTACGAAGCTCTCGACCCCTCGGTATATCACACAGTCTCAGGGGGAATTATTCGTACTAAGATAGTGCATATTTAAATAGATCTCTCATAGTTTCGGTGCAGTCGGTGAAATTATTAACATTCATAGAATTCCTGTTGTAACATACATCGCTAAGAATACAAGATGAAGAGTGCTCTCGGTGGTAGTTGCGCATCAGAGGATTGGACGCTTGGAACTATTATTCGCTTGGTCTCGCATGCAAGTTTTGTAATTTCCAGAAAACTGCTTAAAACGCTTATTTCTTCCACGGAGAAAGTTAAAGGGACTTTAATTTATCCTACGCGAGAAGCGTAACACGATTTTGATGGTCCTGTGCGCTCTACAAAATTGAAAAACCCTCGTCTCGAAGTGGTTTTTTCCACCGTAAGTGGAGATAAGATAACAATAAAGAAAGACGAGACATTTCTCTAATCACTTTGCATCGTATTTACCGTCAATAATCTGTCTTTTTGACTCCGCGTAAAGCTAACGGCATCGCCCACGTGGTTTTATTCTGCACAATTTCGACGCAGGAAGGAAACAAGAGTGAAAGTTTCCGATATTGGCTACGTTTTTACCTTACCTACGGAGGAAGTATCATCGTGAAATTGCATCGCCTTACTCTGCCCGTTAAAATTACATTCCACCGTTCTAACAGCCGACGCTCTGTTAATAAATATTACTGGCTCGAGATGGGCTCGGGAGCGTAATATTGGAATATTAGATGACAAAGGGACGGTCCATTCATGGTCTGATTATCCTGAATAATAATATCATTGACACGCTCTGATTTTGATCAAGTCCCCGACTATCCATCAAAACCACAATCGGATAAATTCCCGTCCGATCTCTGTAAACACGTGCCGCGTCATCTGATCGCATTTACGTGACCCTCGACGTGACGTAATTTTGACGAAGCAGAGATCGCGATTGCACTCCGTGACGGGGGAAGAGTAAAGTTTATTCACTCTGGAATAAGATCCACTCGCACGCGGGTACACAGTAATTACACGGAAAGGAAAAAGTACCTAAAAAGTAAAAAAAAAACAT
>NW_022639563.1:126892-163618 GCF_010583005.1 Odontomachus brunneus
TATATATATATTTTTTTTTTATATTTATATTTATATATATATTTCGCGTTATTTGAGAGAAATTTTCCTCAGTATAAAAATATGTATACGTTAGAACAAATAAATATGTTATTTTAGTACCCATCAAATGTATATATTTTTTATTTTTTAAATATTTTTTAATGTACATTAATTAACAAGTATTAATTATATAGTACAAATGAAATAGGTTTGCACTATTTACAAAGTCGATAGTACAAGTAATAGTAAATAAATAGAAGACAAGTAGAGAGAAGTAATAGTAAATAAATAGAAGACAAGACAGAGAGAAGACAAGTAACTTCTGATCGTATCTTTGAGAATTATTTTCGTTGCACCGAAAATACTCACAGAAGAACATCGAATCGCCGGCGGATGTTGGTTTTGCTCGAAGCGTGAAAAAACACCGGTGTCGATTTTAATTACACCCCGACCGCAGGCGCGCTCCATAATAAGCGTGAATTCGACATTAAGTGTGGCCGAGAAGCGTTTCCGTGGTGCGCTCCGGGGGGAGATACGTCTTGACAACTTGAAATTAATTAAACGTCCTAACGCCACGGGAGCCGCCACGTGAAAGCGTTCGGCAAATTGCCTCGGCTTGATTCCAATGGCGTTAAAATTCATTCACCCTCCGATCCAGACGTCGTCGGTCGCCGGTCTGTCCGTGCGAGCATTAACGTCGCGTTCCGTCTCATTCGAATTGCAAATGCCGGATAATGGCTGATGCACGGGCGAATTTAAGCGACCACGACGGCACATCTCGGCTATCGACGTAGGATTCGCTTTTTATTCGCGAACGAATGAGTGCTGCTCTTTTATTATTAATGCGGGCATCGTGCGCGGCGACACTCGCTAAGTCCGTTTTCTGCTATGTACGTGGAATTAGCACATTCTCTGCTCTCTCCGTCCGTGTGCATTTGCGGATTGATGGCGGCATTTGCGAGGAGGAATCGTCATTACTGTAGATTGCGAACAATCGCTTTCGTGTGTCTCGGACGAGGCGATTCAGCAATTCGTCGAGTTGTGGGAGAACGTGGGAGACTCGGACGGATGCGTTGCAAGAAATGCATTGCGCAGAAAATTAATTTTTTAACTGATACGACGAAAGCGCATGGTAAAGATTTCGAAGGGATAGAAGAAAATAGGAATATGGTGCTCATTTCTTTTTTTAATAAAAAACTACTTGAGCAAGTTCCGTTTCTAGTGTACGCTGAAATCGGCCTCGCGACATCTGGTGCGTGCAACTTTTTATGCGCGTACTACTTTGTAAGAAAATTTTATACAATAGCTGCATTCTATGAAAAAAAAAAGTAACCAGAGACCCATTTTCATTTCAGGAAACGAAGGGATACGACGAAGTCGGCGGAGACGTGAAAATGAAGAGTTGAGTGGAACAAGCAAGAAAGGATCAAGGACGTAACGATACGTTGTGGTGTATTAAGATATTTCCGTTTCCTGACAGGGAACTCATGAAACTCCACGTAGCCCGTAATATTTCGGCAAACTGATTGCGCTTCGGCATAAAGTACAAACGCTTCCATCACGAGTCTCGAGGAAAACTCGCTAATCAAGTGAAAAACTTCAGACTGCCGAACATGGAAAGCCACAATGTTGCCGCAGGGAATATACCGTGCTGTAGAAGGTCAGTAAAAGTAAACCTTGCCGCAACGTTGTTACCGGCAAAAATTGCGTTTTCCATTCAGCTAACTCGCTCCATCGAAAACGAATGAATGAACAAACGAACGCGATAAACGGCCGGGCTACGTTTTAAAATTGCAAGAAATAATTAAACTCGTAGAAGAGTAGTAATAATCTCTTTCACATAAGGAAACATCCTCATTACAAATAGCAGCTGGTTTAAATATTAAGAGAACTGGCTCCAGCAGCTCTGAGTGAAAATACACGACTTCAGAAATGTAATTAAACTTGGAAAGTGTTGCATTGAGAATACTATATATCCACGTCACATGAGAGAAAACGCACGAGTGATATTGGATTTGATTCCTTTTCATTCAACCTCTCTCCCGAGTCGCGCTCACAATTGCTAATCCAATTATCAACGTATCCCACGAGAAACACGTCGTTCGCTTATTTACAGCGTCGAACGGCGGCGCCAAGCCTGTCGAGGGTCCGCGCGACACGGACGCCGTTAGACGCGAGTGACTCGCCGTCAATCTACCGTGTTCCTGACACGACGTGGCAGCCTGGAAGACTTCGCGTCATGTCGCCGCGCGGAGGAGGACGCGTCTACGAGCGGAACTTGACCTAAGGAAGGCCGAGGAGACGTTGGCGAGAAAAGTGCGGACCACCCGGCCGTTGCGAGAGCGACAATGTCAGCGCTCGCTACGGATACGCTGTCGAGCACCGTTGCCGGGGAACTGACGACCGCAGTTATACCCACCGTCACCAGGATCGACAGATCGCAGCTGGACGTTAGTCCCATCTCAGTGTTCCTCGCGGTCTCCATAGTGTGCATACTGTCGCCCATCACGGTCACGGGCAACTCCATCATCCTGGCCGCCTTTTACAGGTATAAGAGGCTCAGGACCGCGTCCAATTGCCTTCTGGTCTCCTTGGCCATCAGCGACTTTGGGGTGAGTTTTTTTTACGAGCCTGTCGTATACCTTCCCTTACTTTTCGTGTAGCTGCTGGAAACACGCTCGTCCCATGCGACATTCAAGAAATAGTAATACACTCCTACCCGCGGCGAAATATAGAGAACAAACACACAATAATTTATATATAAATTTTACAAAAGAACCTTCCGTCTCTCTCTCTCTCTCTCTCTCTTGTTGTTAATTATCCAACGATGGATTATACCAGTCTCATAGATTTGCATCAATATAATTGGCACGTTCATGCATTGCAGTCATAAATGTAAATGCGACAATTGTTCCAAAACAGTACCTAACAATATCAATCTCGCGCAAGTTTCGCGTTCCTTCCAAAGTCCGTTTTATGGGCTAGCTTGCGCACGATGGCGCACGCGTAATCCTCATTCGACACTGCAGTAACCCGTCGTCGCCGTGCTTCCGTGCAGGTTGGCGTGTTTATGCCCTTCGGGATGCAGCTGGAGCTTTCTGGCCTGCCGGAGAACGGCGTCACCACGCTCTGCATCGTGCCGTACTGCATCGTGATCGCGCTCTGCAGCGTCAGCGTCCTGGTGACCGTGGCGATCGCGGTGGACCGCCTGACTTCGTTGGCGCAGCCGTTGCGCTACAAGAACATCATCACCCACAGTAGCATAGAGAAGTACATCGCGGTCTTCTGGATATACGCGATCGCGGTCGGCCTCTCGCCCCTCATTTATGCTCAAATCAACGGCGGGATGCAGTCGAACAGGTGAGAATTCTCTCAAGCGTGATGTTGTAATATCTCCTCACCGCGCGATAATAGTCCATCTCCGTTTCCGCGGAGCTGTTCATGGAAAATTCCTCGTAACGAGTATCAGAAGACTCGTATGTACGATCATGACATACTAGTCGAGGGAAATTTGTTAAATAAATAAATAGCAATTTCCTTCCGCGTGCGGCGTAAAGATTGCTCTGAATAATAGATCCGAGGACTCTACTGCCACTGTACTACGGGGAAACAGCCGTTTTACCGGAATTACCGAGTCCAATAGAACCTTTGTAATTTCGGCTCAGCTGGAACGGCGTGTACAAACCGCTTAATCAAAAGTATGTTAATAGAACACACGTGAACATTTTAGTTTTTAATTCTCAATTTGTTTTCTTTCTCTCATTCCGCTTTTCATCGATATACTTCCACGGATAACTACATAAACGTCGAGTAACGTCATAATTCTCAAATTGGCGTTAAAATAGCTCCGCATTAAATTCACAATTAAACTCGCTCGTTATCATTTCTCTCTATGGAACACGTCTTTCCGCTTTTTAAACATCAATTATGGCCTCACGGTCGAACAAAGCTGAACGGAAATAAACAAGTTTGCGTGCTGCTCGCAGATGCAGTTAAGATATCGCGAGGAACAGGTGTCGCAGCGAAAGAAATCACACTGAGTTGACTTCTTATCTGCGTTGACTTCTTGTCTGCGAAAAAGGAAAGACGATCGCGAAAGAAAAACTGGTCTCGCAATTAAGAAGGACAAGAGAACGATCGTAGACGCCACCTAACTGCGCCACTCACGCGCGACATACACGAACAAAACAACTAAATCCACCGGTTATGACGAATACGAATCAGTCGGGACTCGCGCCAATAGCGCATATTAGTTTGAATTAATCGTTTGCTAATGAACGATTTCAAACTGATCCGATGAGTCCTCTCGTGTAACGGTCGCTGGTTATAGCCAACTCAAACGGGTGTTCTAGATGCGACGCCTACAGTTCCGAACAGAATTACGAGAGAGATTGCATTGAGGTTCTATCTGAAAACTTGTATATATGATTTAGATGTATATTGCGCACCATACCGTGACACGTGCCGTTTCGAGAAGAGCGGATGCGCCATACAGGTGACATAATAACTGAAACCGACTAAGTTCATTTGTGTGCGACACGCGTGAGATACAGAGCGCGAAATCGTACATGGAAAGAATTTTATAGTAAAATTTATTATAGGATTTTGTAACCGCGCGATAGATCAACATTCTGCAGTGGTTTACTCTATTCTTTCATTTTATATGTGCTACTTCTACTTTAAGAACTGAAACGTGTTATTAAAACATTTACGATGTTTCTAACGAAATCTGCTATGTTTTTAGCGAAACTTTCGCTATGTTTCTTAGTAAAATATACATCACTGAGAAAGACAGTCTCTTTCTAGGTTACCAAAAACATACTGAAACGGAAAGGAATTTATGTGAAAAAAAGAAACTATAATATTCTCTTCGTGTGAGGTAGAATCATGTTACGAAATGCGGAACAATTTGAACTTTTAGCTCAACCATTTCCTCCATTATTTAAATCCCATCACGGTGCTTTGATGTAAAGAAAGTGAGGGCTGCGTCAAAGGGCTTAGCGTCGCCTCACTTACGGCGGTAACGTAGTTTTAATTACGACGTGGCATGATGCCACGATCTTTAGCAGCTCTATCAGAGAGACGATGTTAATATTGCATAATGGTTGCGAGAATATCTTTTAATTAGCATTTTATCGGAGTGTTGGTTCCTCAGTTCTGCTTCTTTTATTCCGAAGAAGGAATTGGACTTTATCATTTCGTTACTCGTAATTCGCGATGACACTGTGTCGTTGTCCCGTGTTCCGTTCTTCTCAAGTTTAGAAGTAAAAGTTTAGAAATAACTTCGAAATGTGAGATTCAACTGCAGGAGAAATATTATCGCGTGTACTGTTTTATTTAAAAATGCTCATTACCCCCGCGACAGTAATTCTTCGGAAACGCGCGCAATTAACTCGGTATTTACCTAGACGATCTTTTTAATATGGATCCGACGTAAATACGAGGCAATTTTTACACCGCGGTAATCAGCACTGTGTAATACAATCGACGCGACATAAAAACACACGGGGTGTCGAATTACATCATTTCCAGGACTTGCGGCGGGTATTAGCTTTGCGGGTATATTGCTTGCACCGTCCCGACGAGGGAGGCGAGCTCCTCGCCTCGTGAACTCGCAGTTCGTGCCGCTGCTTGTGCACGACCAATCAAGTAATGTGCTAAAACGTAGACTACAAAGGGTGACAAGGAGGTTCTTTACCCTGTGACGCGTACTTTCACGCAATCAAAGCAACCTAAGGGAGGAAACCTGTCATCGATCTCCTGTCCGCGATATGCTGCACACGCTCCACCTCGCAGCCCTCGTATATTATATATTCGACACACACTGTATTTACGAGATATAAATTTTCATTAGCGCTCTCGTATGACGTTGCGTAACCGTCACGTGCGAGCTTCACGTTCGTGGAAAAGTATACGTACGTTTCATTTCTCTAAAAATACTCTATAAGATGTAAAGAAATGTATCTATAAGGAATCAGCCTGAACACGCAAAAGCTCAGATTCGCTAGATAAAACTTTATTAACACTCTAGGACTACTGAGGGAGTCAATATAACTCGTAAATTTAACTTTGTCGTCAATATAACTTTGTAAATTTTTATGAAAAATCCTCAAACTTATAACCGTGCAATTTATATTTTCAATTAATTGCTCGATTAAAACTAAGAAGAACAAATAAATGTTTCAAAACTCCGACATTTTGACAACTGACAGAAGTAGGTCGACAATTGATAGTTCTAGTGTTAAACAATTTGTTCAGTCTCAAGAGCGACTGACTAGCACTTATCTTACAACGTTTATTTATTCAGATATATTTATATATTTACATTTGTGTGTGTGTGTATATATTTACATATAATAATATGTAAATATTTATATATAAATAACGCCACATGTTATATTAGAAAAATATCGATATGTGTATGCGTGCTAAAATATGCGTTATCTTATTCCCTATATGATTTCTTCCGCAGCGCGCACTGTAGATTCGATGCGGCCGTACTGCCGCCAGTCAGGGTATTCCTGGTCGTGGCAGTCTGGGCGCCGAGCGCCCTCGTTCTGCTCAGTTGCTACATGTACGTCTACCTCGTCGCGCGTGCACATGCACGAGCGATTTACACGGTGGAGCTGTCGTTCAGACATCAAACGCAGACCTTGGCGTTGCCTCGTTACGGACAAACGCTGGCAGTCACGGTCGGCGCGTTTCTCATCTTGTGGCTTCCATTCCAAGTGAGTAAAACAACATACTCCCGTCAACAAATTCCCGTCGTCGTGTAAGATTTACAGTCCTTGCGTCCAGACTCATTTAGCCACGGGACTTGTGAGGGACTTTGCCATACTGACGCGCGTTTCCGCGTAGCGCCGTGTCTGACCACTAAAGCTCTGTCACCACTTAGACGTCAGACACGTGACGACATCAATTTCATTTCGCCGCTGCTGCACTACGTACCTGTACCGGGCGCGGGAATGAGGTTTAAGTCTGATATAGTGCTTATAAGACGGTATCTAGGCGCCCGACTCACAGCTTGTATATTCGATGTACCTGCCAAGGTGACGGCAATAATATCAGCGAAAAATCCCCAAGAGAAAGAGCAGAAAACGCGTGTAAAGCACGCAAACGTTAATTAAAACCGACGCGTCAAATCTTACGTATAATCAAGTCAGTTTTTGTAATATTTAATATAATGCTTAATGAACACATACAGCCAGTGATAATCAGAGAGACTGTAGCATTTTTATCTAGATAAACTTCAGAACACATTCGATAGAATAATTTACCTTCTGAAAATTACAAAAGAGAAATTTGATTCAACGACAATTTAATATTCATAAACAAATTTCTCTATTGGATATAGATGCATTGCAAAATTCATCAAGAAAAAATAGTGCAACTTTTCTGCCACTAGGATTGTATTTCACACATAATTGAAAAAGAAAAAATATGTATAATTAAGATGTGTAATAAATTATTTCAGGTTTGCCAAGTAAAATGAAACGTTTATATCTTTATGTTGTTGTAATTTTATGAAACAATATATGTATAACTCTAATTTACGATTTTTTGTCACTTTTTGCATACATTATTTCATAAAATTATAAGAACATGAAAGAATGCAATCCTTTCATCTTACCTAAGAAATCCAAAATTACTTATTGCACAATATGTCGATACATTTCTTCTGAGACAAGCATTTACATTAATTTACCGTCGCTCATAGTTGCTCGTCTATCTTATTCATCTGTTTAATCCCTATCGACCTAAACTGTTTATGGGGTAACCCTTCCCATCCGAAGTCGCTGACGTTTATCTCGGTCACGAGCGATTATCTTAGGACATAGCAGATAATGACTTGTTTACCCCGCATCGTGCCATAATATGTGCATTTTTTTACCTCTCGCGTTATCTCCGCCAACTGAATCGAGCCTAGCGCGTGCAGTAGCTAAGAGGATCAGGCTCGGGGCGTTCATTGCGGCGGGAGGTAAAACGCGTTTATCGTCTCGCGTGAAATTTCGTTTCGCGAAATGGTGCTCGCGAAACCGCGATATATATTCTCTCTTCCAAGCTCGGCTCTTCGTGTTTATGTTGGCAAGATCAACGCGCGCTGATACAGGGCAAGTCGCAAGAGAGGAAAACTTAAATTAAAATGAAAGGTCATTCGATACACGATATCGTGATCGTGCTCTCCCTGCTTGTTGAATGTCTTTACCTTTGAAGATGGAAAAAGAGAAGAGAGGTACGCGCAAACTTTGTCGCGAGGTACCGACTGGCATTTCAAGCAAAAAATTTTTATAATTGCACTACGCAACGCGAATAATCGCGGCGGGAGTAGTCTCGAATGCTTTGAACGTTGATTCAGAGTACGATCTAAGGATCAACAAGTTCGAACAGAGAGATTTTCTGGACCTTATGTCTCGGCTTGTCCTTGGCGAGCGAAAGTACCGTCGAACGTCGAAAGCACCGTCGTAAGTCACGAAATAACAGGAGCGTATATGTGACGGAAACGATAGTTACGAGCGACGAAAAAAAGTACAAACTGCGTAGTCAGTTTGACCTTTGTCCTTTTTGTTATTTCCCTCAAATTCCGTGCATTAAAAAAGCCGCGGTGAGACCGCGCGAACAACCGCGAACATTTCCACAATGACTCCGCGCACCTCTTCCTTTCTCTCGTGGCATGAAAACGTTGTTATAATGCAAATTTGCGTGATTTTATTCAAAATGTTGCGCTCTATAGCCGTATTTATAAATGAGAAATCGTTGGTCGCGTCGCCGATTTTGCCGGCGCAACACGGAAAATTCGCGCGCCCTCCAACAACATCAGAACGAATTTCACCAACTCCTCCCTTCACCCGCATTCCCGTTTTTGCCCTTTCAAAAAACACATGCGAGAAATGCATCGTGAAATAATTGCTCGATACGCGGCAGGCCGATAGAGGAACTTCAAAGGGCGCGTTTCCCATGTCGGCTTTGGCGTTTCTCTCTTCGGAAATCGATATCTTTTTTGGCAACGTCGTTGCTTGATGAACACGACACTGGGCTCAACGTCGAATATACGCTCGTCTTATTTTTCAGACCTGCATGCTGGTGGATATTTTCTGCGGCACCAACATTCTATCGGATTGGTCGGTGGTGTGGCTGGGCCTACCGATCTTGGCACACAGCGGCGTGAATCCCTGGATCTACGCATTCCATCACGGCGAGATGCGCGTGGCCGCGGGTAAGATCGCGGGCGACCTGATCGCCTTGGTCTGTCTGATGCCGAGTCGCTATGGCTGCTCGCCAGCGAGACGCGGCACTAACACGAACCTGGAACTCGCCGAGATCAACAATAGCAACGAGAGCAGGCGGCATCCGGTGGAAGATTGCTTCGCCGCCAAGCATCCCGGCGTGCTCTACGCCAGCAGGAGGTGCTTGGAGATATCGGGTAAGCACACCAATATCTCTCCCGAAAAGAACGACGCCGACTGCGCCGCCTCGTCCAGCAGCCGGCACGGTGACATCATCGAGGAAAACATCCATGATCTCACGAAGATGCTCGATCCAAAGTATATCATCGACAGGAGCCATGTCATCGATTCGAATCACAACATCGATAAGATCAAGAACCTTAAGTATCTGCTGGATCCGACCTTCAGCAAGATACGGCACCTCAGACTGCTAAATCGCAAGCGAATAAACAACAAAAACTTCCCACTCATCAATGAGCCGAAGTTCATATCTTATCAGAATTTGAAAAGCACAGACGGAGCGCACAGTAGTCGCAAGTACCTTCAACTGAACGCACTCTCCGACCCGATGCTGAACGCCGACAGTCCCGTGATGGAGACCAAGGACTTCAACGAGGTGCTCCGCCACAATAACGATGTCTGCAACAAGTGGGACTCCCACTTATCGTCCATGTCAGATTCCAACATCAAAGAGACTACGGGACGCGCTTCTCAGACGAGCTCGAAGCTCTTTCCGGCGAGTGGCAGCGACGCGGAGAGTCGCGGCTACTCCGTGCAGAATCTCGACCTCAATCACAGCAGATACGAGGACGCGTTAGCCAGGCACACGATGATGCTCTGTCAGCAGATGGAGGATCAACGCAGAGCCAAAACTTCGCCACACCCGCGACGAAAGTTGCGTCGCTTCGGACGCGCAAGTCCAAACTTGAATCTCAGACTGCAAAGCGACTTTACACCGTCCTCGTCGGTGTCCAATAGCGCTAAGCCGAGCTATGCGAACACTCCAAGGCGAAGTGCATCGCCCGGACACGTGACGATCACGCCAAACAAGTTAGCGAATCTGATCAACCTAGACCCACCGTCGAGAAGCGCACACACACGAATAGACCTTACTGCCAGAACTCTGATGCAAACACGAAGGAATTTGGATATATTAAAGCACTCCGAGTCGATCAATGCAATCGACCCGACGACGCGTGTAACATTATTGGAGCCATCTAACCTGATGGACTCTTTGATCGTGCCGACGATACATTCGGAACCGCCGAGTCCTATAGATCCATTGCCTTCGGCATCTCTGCAGAGTGAAGAGGCGCAAAGCCTTGAGATCCCGATACCCGTCGACGTGACGCAACGTACCAAGTCGCCTTTAGGCAAACGAAGCAGTCCAGTAAGATATTCGGATCCGGTGATACCGACCGTGTTGCTGAACATCGAGGATTTCAGCGAACCATCCGAGAACGATAAATGCGCAATCGGCAAAGACGTGTCGGGGAACGATCTTTTATCCGGTAACACACCAACGTTGGAGCCGATCGATCTATTCGAGGCGCTGCTGAGGAACTCGGACAAGTGCAGAGACGCGAGATTGCCGGAGCCCATCTTCGCCGAGCACGACTCCACGAGATTCAGCTCGAGACGGCCTTCGGACTCGAAGTGGTCGGAATCGTCTAGGAGTCAAGAGGTTCTATCGAGCGTGACCGAGCATCAAACGACCTTTCCGTCCTCTTATTCGGTCAATAATTTTCAAACATGCTGTAACAGCGGCAGCGACCTCAACGACCTCACGTCCTTGGATCCTTTTATGTGTCCCGACGCTCTCACGTCGTCCTTGCGCGAGTCCTTTTTCAGCGCACCGTCGGTACCTGATTCCGACATCTTCACGTCCTTTGAGGAGAATGACGATCCCGGTCTCACGCCCGGATTCACACCGGACTCCGAGCGAGACGCTCCATCGTACAACTCTGTGTCGACGATGAACCTGAAGAGGTGCGTCATCGAGGCAGCAATGCAGAGCCGATCCACGGAGTCAGTGCACCGTGTGAGACATTCGTCGACGCGATCCTGTGCAATTCTCAGGCTGGAACCGTCTGTACATTCCAGCAGACTGAGAGTCAGGCCCTGCACGAGTTATATCCTGAAAGACCCGCCGGTCAAAAGGAACTCGCGACTGGCGCCCCTCGCCATCCCTACGCCTACCGACATCTGCACTCCCACGTTCGATGTCGTGTCAGAAATCAAGGCCGACAACGGCGTTGGCGTTCGCGTATGAATTGTTTGCATGCTGAAAACAGGGACCCGTGAATCCCTCGTCCTCTCATCGTATATTGAATGTGTTCCGAAAACAAATGTTTGCTAGTCACAAAATCCTACTTGCGAAGAACTTTAGATGCGACTTCGTCTTGCGGATGGAAACTGGAGGCCTCTATATCTCGTTCGTCAATCAGTCATTTTCAATATGAAACGTTTGGATTATATTTTACATTAACATTTCCATTTAGACAACATTCATCTTAGAGTTATCTGGACGCGACAATGTCTTTTTATTTACTTCTCTTATTTTTTCTGTTTAATTTTTTTGACTTATTTAACTTTTATCTCTAACTTCGCTGTTCTTTCTGTTTGTATCATCATTTCTCATATTAGATAAGAGCAATGAGCAACTTCATGAGATATATGGTGCTAGATATATAAAAAGAGATATGGATATTACTTTGTAACAAATATGATAAGAAATCTTTGGTAGTCGATGTATTTAAATTTGAATTGTGATGGTACTGCATGTTTTCAAAGAAATCACAGATCATTAAAGGCCCTTGCACAATGCCAAGCTACAGGCAATAGAAATGGGCATTAACTAATAGGAACAGGGAATAAAAATAATTGACCAATTTGAATTCCTATTCCCTGTTGCTATTGCCTGTTGCCTGACATTTTGCAACGGCCTTAATCGTGTGAGGAAGAGAAAACTCCGTGAGTTCTCTCTAGCATCGTCATTTCGATGGCTATTCGAGTTAAGCTAATTTGATGTGCAGGAGCGACGATGAATGCGTGAATGAATCACCGTTTTACCTGAAAGAATCAACTATATATTTCGTAATATGTGCGATTGAGCCGCGTCGACTGACCCAATCGATCGACCGGATCGGCGCTGCGCGCGAATAATGTTCCGTCTTAAACGTGAATTAGTCTATATACACGTCGTATCGAGATAAAAAGAGAAGTTCTTTCTGTGCGGTCCAAAATATTGCCTGTGACGTGCGATGACGTTTATATTCTGCGAATCGATCCGCATATGATCGGCTGGTTACTCAGACGTTCTATGAATCAGAACCGTGCCAAGCGAATTATATCGAATCCCGAATTTCGCAGCAGCCGTTCGACTCAAGCTTGTAACCCGTTATCGCTTGTGTACCTGATGAAAGATGATATATTTGTTGACTACGAGAGATCATGTGGATATATATTATATCACGGAGTATTTATTACCAAGGATTATTCTTCAGCGAAACATAGGTGGCTAAAACTTCTCAATCGCGTACGAAGCGATATCCTGCGCAGCCAACGAATGCAGTCTGATCGCATCGACTGCACTTTCTCGTTTTTAACGCCCTCGCTCCGTCTCATTTCGCGCGGGTTTCCTCTAATCTAAATACCTTAGCGATAAACGAACGTGTCGATCACACAAACGCGTACTTAGAGTTAAATTATATCCTAAGCTCCTAAGAAATCGTCGCGATTGTCAAACGGAATAATAATACGGAATAATAATACGGAGAATAATTTGTGTATGTATTAGGAACATTTCTCTTTTTTAACTACAAAATTACTTTTGGAGCTATTCATTAACAGTATCGTAAATTAAAATTCGCGGAATAATACTTCGTTACATGAACATACAAAGCGAAATTGCGTGCGAGACAAAATTGAAAGTCTCAAGGACGGAGAAACAAATAGCTGACGAATATATGCTCAGTTATCGCGAATAGTAGAAAGACTAAAAAAAGAGCAAAGCAAATATAAATTTCAGAGAATAAAATAATGAAAAACATATTTGTTTGACGGAATATAGCGATTATTTTCCTCGTGACGTGTTTCATACAACACCGTGCACAACTATAAATATATATTAACATGTCGATTTTGTCGCGAGCATCTTCGTGAAGATCTCTAACTTTTGTATTACAACGCTGTACAAATCGCTTTGCTAGCTCGAACGAAATTCGAGAATATATACATATAAAATCTCTATGAGACGCGCGAGATAGAAATCGCGTCCAATCCTCACAAATAAATGCCAATTATGTACCGAAGTAATTTTATACGTAAGATAATCGAGAGAAAGAAAGAGAGAGAGAGAAAGAAAGGAAAAGAGAGAAATAGAAATCACGTGTAAATGTAAATTATTTTTATCGTGTACTTACATACATTTTTCAAAACAAAGTTTCCTACATACTCCATGTACCTAAACTACGGTGTCTCCGTACGCGAAGATTAATAGCAACTTAACAGCGCTTCGAAACGTGCGTCGGAGAATTTTACGACACGCATCAACAAACTTCTGGGCAAGTGCAGGCAGCTGAAAAAGAAGACCTTTATTTTTTCCTCGCGTTCAATGTCGACTGATCTTGTGATTTGTCTTCCATGCGGCGCGAACGACGTGCAAGTTTTAAATAGACGCAGAATCTCCGGTACCTACCAGCCGCGATATTTCTTTCTGATTCTCCTGTATCTTGCGATAACATAGCGATAAGCGCTACTGATGAATATTTTCTTTTTTTTTTGTGAAAGCGTAATTGTCAGATATGTAAAATGTATTTCAAATTTAATCTTCCGAAAGATCCTCTGTCGAATTCGAGAAAATGTCGGAGATGTGAATTTTTAACGACTTTTCGAGATATCTTCAAATATACCTTAGCGCTTGATCGCTATTTTATAACAAGAGAGAAAGAGAGAGATTTATTGCAGCATTATAATTTTATTTATCTCTTTACGGGACACCGTTACAATACAAGCTCTGTAAGGATAAAGCTCCAGTATTCATGGAAGTGAGACAGGCACTGATATATTTTTATGAAATACCTTTACTGTTGTTTATAGATGTTAAGCGTGAGAGCGAAATCTCGATTCACGTCCGATAACTGATCGAACTAGGATCGAAACGCCTTTCCTTCTACATTACGTGAATATGATTTTAAAGTTATCGTTTCCCATCGTATCGTAACAAACATTACGAAGCGAACGCGAAACACCAAGGAGATATTGATTGAGGAAAAACGAATATCAAAAACTTTATCAGTTAAAACCAAAATTTTAATCTACTTTAGAAAGTCTTCTGTTCGCTCAAGAAAATCAAAGAAGTTTGAACGAAATGGAAAATATGTGTCAATCCAATTGCATAGAAAACTTAGAAAATTTAAGGCGAAAATAGATGTAACGTTGACATGAAATTCCCTTGATATATCGTGAATCATATTGATTTTGATTTGATACAAATTGTTCGGAGAACTCGACCCATGTTGTAAAGATTCATAACGAGAAGTTGAAAAATGACGATCAATATTGCCTCATTTTTCAGTGTCGATTGCGTATAAATCATTTTTCGATATTCTTACACATGAATCGCGTTGGAGAATGCAACGTTGGATTGAAGGTGTGACGAAAGAGATTACATTTGAGCACTGTAATTATACAATCACGTATATGTTTTTGTATATATAAAAAAATACAATACATTAATTAGAATCCAGACATGATACTTCTTATGATTCTCCCAATCATTGCACCCCACTTCGATAGATAACGTAAATAAAGAGGTAAATTCAATATCACAAATAAGGAATTTGTGATATTGAATTTATAATGATTAAAAGGATTTATTTCCTCAAGTAAAACAATTTTCTATTTATATTTTCATTTATGATATTCTAATAATATGTGTGTGTGATTACTTATTACTTTTTATTCATAAATTTATATATTTCTTTATTATTACGATGAAGTTACTTAATCACTTTGAAACAAACAAGATTTGAAACACACAAGAGTGTAATATCACAAAAAATTAAATACTATAAGCGCGATCCATGACGTATTCTTTATACGTAACCCAGACAGCATATGGATATCCTATGGATATCCATAAGATGTCCTTTAAGGATATTATGGATATCCGGATATTATGGAAGCCATCTATTTTACGTTCTTCGGACATTCAATGAACATTTGTAGCATATCCGTTTATGAAATTGGAGGACATGCTAAAGTCCCCGACATGTCCACGGGATATCCGATGGACGTTCAATGGGTATATAAAGTAGCATCCGGATTTATAATTTACAAGATAATTTTGTAATTTGTAAATTAAAAGGATGAATCATATATACCTAAACAGCACAAAATATTTATAAAATATATATTTACAAAATATTTATAAAATTTATTTGAATATTTTATAAATATTTTCAAAATATTTCATAAATATTTTTATGACCTTAACTTCAATAGATTATAAATATTATAAAAATATTTATTAAAATATATACTTATATTATTAAATTATATACTTTCTTCTCTTTTCCTAAAACTTTTCTTAAATTTTTAAAATATATAATAAAATTTAAAACAAGCAAATATTTATTTAAACAATTTTTACATTTAAAAAATTTTCTTCTTATAAGATCATTTTTCTCTAGAAATTTATAATTTTACAGCTTATTTTACAAATTTAAAAAAATATTACTTTATGTTTATTATGTTTTTTAAAATGTAACAAATATTTTTTTAAGTTAAGAAATTATATTTAAAAAATATATTTCTTTGATTTAAAGAATTTTTTTTAGTATATATTACTAATTTAAATTTTGATTTTCTTATTTCTTCATTAATTTAATAATTATAAATAATTACATTAATTTTTTCATATATAATATTTACAGAAATATTTATAAAATGTTACTACAAATATTTATTTTTTGTTTACTATAAATATTGTATAAAATATTTAGCCTGTATTTTAATAATATTTTGAATAAAGATTTTGGTATTTTTTCTCTATGTATATAAATATTTATAAAATATTTTTAAAAAATTATTAAATATTTTAAAAAAATAATTCGAAATAAATATTTATGAATTTTTATCGTAAATATTGTATAAAATATTTAGCCTGTATTTTAATAATATTTTGAATAAAGATTTTGATACTTTTTTCTCTATGTATATAAATATTTATAAAATATTTTTAAAAAATAATTCGAAATCAATATTTATGAATCTTTATCGTAAATATTGTATGCTGTCTGGGTAAACCGTTAAAACATATATAAAACCGTCCTCTAACATATTTTGAATTTTGTTTTATCTTGGACATATATCAAAAGTACATAAAATATACTGATGAGGATATCCGTTTCATGTTTAAAATCGAATGTCCTGCGGACGTCCATTTCATATCTCTAGACATACGGACGTAAAATAGATATATAAAATATGAAATGGATGTCCTATAAATATCCTGTGCTGTCTGGGAAAATTGTTCACTTACTATACAGCAAATGTGAATAATCAACAGATCCAATCACCTAGTCGATTCCTTTCAAATTTACCGAATTTATAGCTGTTGTTAATTGTAGTTTCGTAATATATCTTAACATATACTATATACTATAAGTAAACACTAGCACACTACGGATTTGAAAATTGTAATTTGAAAGTCTAAGTCTAAATCTAACGTCTAATTTGATATTAGCAGAAGATTTCACGCAGTTGGATATTGACGATTTGGGAAAAGCGCGGGCATTCGACAGCCACTTATAAGAAGAGAAAGAAGAAGAATGATTCACTCGATTGTTTGTTTTTGTTCTGTCTCCTTCAGCTAGAGGGCTAAAGGATTCTTGAAAGACAGTTTGAAAGTTTCAGTATACACGTATATATATATTTGACGATTAATTGCGTATTACATTGTATCGTTCAGATATTTAAGTGAGTATTAATTAATTTACTTCTTTTTTTAGTTATTCTGCGACGATCTACGTTGTAACCACATGTAACCGCATGTACCTATTATCTTATTAATATAAAAATATCTATAGGCGTAAATATTAAAGCATAAATCTTGGTTACTTCATAATTACATTATTTTTTCATAATTATACATGTGAGAAATATCGATCATTTTATAGTTTATGTTATAATATAGTTTATATTATAATTTTTATAGTTTATATATATTTTATAATGTCGTAATTGTTTTATTTACTTATACAACAATCTTATTATTTGATTCACAGGATAAAGAATGATTATATTTAATAAACAGATAATATTAATTTCAACATTTTTACAGACTTAACATCATTTTTCAACATTTTTCAACAGACTTAACAAGATGGAGGCTGGTTTTTTGAAAAAGGATATCAAGTATAACCAAAAGGATCTAAATGTATCGTCAGAATGTATTTGTTACAGGCCACATTCAAATATTATCTGTAATGGATGTGGCTTTTGGACCAAGGGAAGAGTACGTTATTACTGTCCACAACATCCTCAGGTACTGTATAATAAAATTGTTTTAAAGTGTTGTTTATTATCCTTAAAATCTTTGATAATTTTTCCAATTTATTGGGAATTTCAAAATATTATAAAGTATTGCGACTACAGTTATTTATTATTACAGATTGTTTTTCTACATGATCATGAACAATGCCCAAAGTGTAAGAGTTATGACTTTATGCTCACAGAAATCTAAAGCTAATAACCATTTTTTCTCAAAGCATTGATATACAATTAAAAGTTATAGTTAAGTTAAAGGTTATAAGAAAAGTGAGCTTCGACTGAGAATAATATATATTCAGTTTAGCATATATTTAGTTACTAGATAGTTATATGTATACATGTATGTATAAACCTTAGTCCATGGTTTGAAAACTACTATGACTATGGTAGCAAAATTGTTTCAGTTTAAATATTTATCTATAAGATGCAACGTCATGTATACATAAATGCTTAAGATTACAATATTTAGATGAAAACAGTAGATATTATTTAGTAGTTTGACTACAGTTATTAGCTAAAAGCAAATGGAATGATTAATTTTAAAAATCTGTAGCAGCTGATAACCTATGTTCGACATGAGAAGTTCCATTGCATATATTAAGATTAAATAAAAGTTGATTTTTTTTTCTTTTTGTATGATTACCAGTAAACTCCAATTGTCAGTTATTACACCAGTATTATAATTTACTACTTAATAGTATATAAGTGCAATAAAATACATGTATGTTATGTATAACATTGCATGTTACATTGTTGTATTTGTGTAGTTATATTGTTGAATTGGAAATACTAATATTGATGTAATGTTATTGTTAGTACTTATATTGGGTTATGACAATTGTGTCATACAATCACGATCTTACGATATATGTAATACTTTCACTTACTATGAAGATTCACAAAGTACAAAAACACAAAGATTAAGTTAGATCATATGCTAACATCAATTTCTTTACATTTCATATACTTTTATTTAAGTTTATTTATTTTGTCAAAATGCATTGTTATAAATTTATTATTATAAATTTCATTATAATTAACAATTTAATTTCATTATAATTACAAGTAAATAATACTACTTTAAATATGGTGTCTACTCCTGGCAATTAGATAATCATTTTGACAATATAAATAAGAACATGAATAATGAAGAACATAAATTATGTTTATTTTCTCACACATATGTACAAAAGTATAAAATTTATCAAATAAAATTCATTACTTTTTCCAGACATATATCAACATTGTAATATTTTGTTAGTAATTATGGATTGTAGAAAAATCACACACAGACACATGTATAAATTTTTTCTTGTACTAGATTCTATAACTTCTTGTAAATTTCTTGTAAACTTTGTAAACACAAAATGCATAAAAAATGACGTTAGTAAATATATTTATTTTTGCAACTAATATATAATAAAATAGAGGTTTAAACATTTTCGCGCTTTGTTTCAAACATCTGGATTTGAAGGACAATGTATGTGTTTTTATTAATGTATTTATTAGAAATTTGTTGTATTTTCTCTTTATAATATAATATAAAAAAAAAGTTCAAATATATTTAAACTTTATTATTTTCATGTAATTATTAGGGATTTTCATGTAATACATAATAATATCGAGACATTTTATTTTGCAAAATAATTTTAATTTAAAATGTGGTGTCATTTTCAAATAAAAATGAAACTGTTTTTATTTACTGTATCTATTTTTCTTATTAAAATTGTGAATCTTATTTGAGAAATACAGTGCAATCTCTGTATTATTTCTGTGTATAATTGTATACTATTCCAATTGTAATTACATATATTTTGTATACAGAATTAATCATACGTTTGCACCTTAGTGCAACTATAAAGAACAAACCTCATCTAGTATGAGCGATATCATTGGTTGCGTTTAGAAAACATAGCTGATCAGTGAGCGGTCAGTGATTATTGGTTCTTACTATTAAATCCCTAACTTTAGACCATATTATTACGTTAACTAATTACTCAACCGTTGTGTAATCGTTGTGTCTCCTGAACACACCGATTGGTATTCTCTGAATCAAGTGAATGCGACTACGTACGTTGTACATGTAAATTCGCCTTTATAATTTTGTATTTATCCTGTGAGAAATAACATTCAGTAGAAATTTGTGATAATTTTTAATAATAGAATTAGTATTTTGCGTTGGGCTATCAGTAGTTGATGGATTCTGCTAACCTCAGAAAATCTAAAAACTAATTTACTCGTGAATGTACATGTAAGTTTATTTCCACATTTAATTCCTATCATTATTATCTTAGCTTTCTGAGTCATTGTCGCTTTGATCAGTTATCATATTTATTTTATTTTAATCTGAAATAATTCTCTTATTTAAGATAGCATGTTAAATTTGTTGTTTTATGTATATTTTAATATCTGAGTTATATAAACTCTTACTCTGTTTTGTATATATATCTTTTATTCTCCCATATGCCACCTTCCTGCATATATATTTTTTATTCTCCCACATTTATCGAATATTTATCAAACTAACAAATCATGGCATTATAGTGATAGTAGAAATAACAGTCAGTATGCAAAGTCACAATATGGATGAGGAAGAAGATTCTCAAATAAGTCAATGGTATGGAGTAAGGGAAGCCACATTGTTTGTCGTTGATGCAACACAAAAAATGTTTGAAAAAGATCCCGAAACAAAACTCAGCTATATCCACAAATTTTTCAAGGTTAATCTTTGCTATATACTATATTTCTTTATACAAACATTAGATATATTTTAATCTTTCTTTCAATTTTATTTTGATAACAAAACTAGCTAATAAATCTCATATGCATAATTATCATCAGCATTGTTTCTTTAGCTGTACAAACAAATACTTCGACAAAAGCTAGCATGGAATATGCAAGATTGGATGGGTGTAATATTATTTGGCACTGAGCAGAATGATGCAAATTCATGTTGGAAACACATTCAGACTTTACAACAACTGAGAGTTGTCACCTTGGATGATCTGCAGCATATCAGAAAACTAAGTAAAAATAGGCACAATTAACAATAAATGCAGCATGTTGTAAAAATACTATATAACATTTTTATCCGCCTATTTTCTAACATTATTTCAATGTCTTTTACAGCAAAAGGAAGTATAAAATGCTACCAGAGTATGCAGTCTGACAATACTTATCCACTTTTTGATGTACTGTCATATGCAATGGATATTTTTTTGAAGATAAAAACTGTGCTCACTAAACGCAGAATAGTTCTGATCACTTGCCACAATCCTGCGCTGGAGGAAAATGAGAAGTATCGAATCAGGTCAAAAGCAGCGTCATTAAAAAACCTGGACATCAAATTGCACGTGATCGGTTTGGGCAAGAATTGGGTGCGCGATAAATTCTACGAAGATTTAGAGATGTTATCGAGAAAGACAGATGCAGCTATTTACAAAATGACATCTCTGGTAGACTTGGTGCAGCAGATTAAAGCGCCGTCTAAAAACATTGGGCGATTATCCTTCAAGATACGCGACGATTTGGAGCTTGATCTAGTCGTGCGTACTTTGGGCAGGTGAGACTTAAAAATATTAATTATCATTAGATATATAATTTTCCTAATATTATCACACAATAAAATAAAATAAAATAGAATAAAATTGTAAACATGTTTATGCAGAAAACGTAGGTGCTTGCAAACGAAGCCGCTAAGTAAAAAAACCGGTCAAGTTTTATTGAGATCAACGTACATAAAGGGACTTGACGAGGATTTGAACAATGAGGTAAATTTTGCTCGCGTAATATGTAAAACAATTTTTATATATACTGTCTCGAATTCTCTCGACATTTATCACTTTAAAATGTTGATTTATATTGCAGGAGAACAGTGACGATGAAGAAACTAACTTGCCTTATATGATACCGGAGGAAGTTAACTTGGAAACCAAGGAGTTGATTGGTGGCAGGAAATTGCGTTTTACGCAAAAAGAGATTTCCAGAGTGAAGCATATATATCCGCCAGGTATTAAATTAATCGGCGTGAAACCTGTACCGAATGATCTCTTTCGGTATCACGTGAAACGACAGTACTTTATCAGAGCAGATCACAGTAGCACTCGTAAAGGTAATGTGAACTTTACAAATAAATGCACATGTACACTGACCAATTCACTTTATATATTTTAATGTAACAGTAAAGTGTTGAGCATCTCGTTTTTTTGCAGATAATCTATTGTTCTTTGCCGCTTTATTAAACAAATGCGCCGCTGCGGGCAAGATGATAGTCTGTGCGTTTACAATGCGAATGAACACTCAAACTAATCTCTGTTACATGATCCCGAATGTGGAATTCGGTGGTTTCTACTTATCAAAAGTCTCCTACCAAGGTACTTGTGCATATATATTTAGTTTCTTTTTCTCATGTTCTATGTAACACTTAAAAAAGTCATTTAATGAGAATAAATTGTATTCCTTAGGAAGCATAGGAGACAAGAGTGATGTGTTATATCATTATGAAACACAGAATCAAGTAACCAACAAGGAGATCGAATTATGGAAAAAAGCTATCGATCAATTAAATATGATGTATCACCCGTACATGTTTAGATCTTACAAGTTGGAGTGTCAAATACAAATAGTGGAAAAATTAGCTCTGGATAAGAAACACGGTCCTCCACCGGTCGATACTATCGAAGAGTCGTGTAAGTAGTTAACGCCGCAACGAACATGGTAGGATCTGAATTAATCGAGAAGGATGTACAGGATGTACAAATCTCTCCGTTTTGCAAGTAAATTTACATGAAATTATAAGTAATTGGTAATTGGTAATTTTTTGTATTTTTAGTTTCAAAAACTTCCAAGAAAATAAAGGAACTTGTTCCTGAGTTTAAGAATATATATTCTGACTTGGACAAGTCTGACGTACCACCAAAAGCAAAAAGAGCAAGAAAAAAAGAGTCAAACTAAAGCAACACATAATTTTGCGATTATATATAATTATATAATCGGAGCAAAACAGGTAATGCGTAACTATCGAATAATTTTACAGCTCGTTGAAGTGAAATAAGGTCGAAACTTTAATGGAAAGAAATTGCACACATATGCTTTTAGTTTATCTTTAAAAAAAAATGTAATTTGATAAATTTATATATTGACACCCATAGTTCAGCTTCGAGATTTACCTAATTATTATACATTGCTATTAAAATATAATTTTACATGATAAAGAAATACTTTGAAAAGAAGGATAGATATTGCCTGGTAGATATTTATATATAAAAGATGAGATCATGTTTTACATGTTTCACACTTTATTCAACAGTTTGTCCAGGAAGTATTATAATATGTATGTGTATCAAATATATTTTTCTTAAAAATAAAAGGATATTTATTCTGTAACCATTACTTCACTGTTGTCAGTCTTGGACTTTGATATAGGCACTTCATCAAAGCATTGAGATAAGACTGATTTGTGTAATATATGCTATGAAGATTCATCTAAAGCACAGAAATTACAAGCTAGTATCAATTTCTTCACATGTTCCATATACTCCTACTTAGATTAATTGTCAAAATGCTTCATTATTATTATTACAAATCATGTTTTATCATGTTCTATAAATAATAATATTAGTCTGGATATGGAGTCTGTTTTTGGCAACCAGACTATCATTCTGACAATTTAAATAGGTATATAAATATGAATAGTATTCTCTTTTATATGTATATAAAAATACATTGTTTTCTCTGAGTATATCTCAAGATTGTAATGTTTTCAAAGAGGCTATAAATTATAAAAAAGACAGATATAAACTTTTTTGTGATTCATATAAGATTCTCTATAAAATTTCAGTAGTAATTTCAGAAACTTTGTAAACACAAAACACTCATGTTAGCAAATCTTAGGACAAAAAGCTATTTCTCCCAACAAATAGTCACAAATATCATTACTTTCTTGTCCTATGTTCACGCATAGAATAATTTAATAAGAAAATTGCTTGTATCCTACTTAATAAAAGATACATTAGTAAATACGCTTGTCGTTGCATTGAATTGACACGCAAGTGAGAACAAGAACTGAAATGTTTTCGCGTGTCATGCGATGATCCTTCTTCATTGCAAGCACGTGGGTTTAAAGGACAACACACGTGCTTTTCTCACGAAAGGGATTGGACTTCTGCGACGAGAAGCCCACCAACAGACAGTCCTCTTGTTCATGTTCAGTGATGTATTTCATCATATCCTCCACGGCCTTGCTCACCGTGATCCGCCTGAGAGCGGCTTCACGACGCAGCTGCTCCGTCACTTGACGTTGCTGTTGCAAATTCGAGATCACCATGTCCATAACAGCTGTGTACAACGTACGACAGATATTAGAAAATGTCACCAAAAGCAATTTCCGTTCACGTAATAACAGAAGAACGGTGAAGGGACAAGCGGAAAAGAAGCAAAGAACACGAACGATAAATATACCGCAATATCGAAGCTACCTTGGACCCCTGGACGTTAGAAGTTTGGATTGCCGCTCGTAAAAACTGCGAGACCCCGTTAGTTGGATTCGATTTCGCGTGCTTCGTTCGCGAATTCTCTTATTCACACTTTATTTCACGACCCGTCTATTTTTCTTTCAACGAATCGGGATGATACACTTTATCCTCTTCCTTCCTGTGCCAATCCCTTAAGGCGCCTCCGCACTTAACACATCGTTCGCGATGTTATTAGGTTAGAAATTTTCTTTGTGAACCGATCTTTTAGTATATTTTACACAAGCTAAACTATATTGGTGAAGAATTAATATTATGAATGTACGATTATTGACGTAATATTCGAATAACATGAATAAATATTTTTTCTTTCTGCAATTAAGATACGCAAATAGTTTATTACAGCTAAATCGCCGATGTTTAAATACGTTAATTTTTTAAATGAATAAAGAACAAATAAATGTAAAATAAAATATACCTATGTGTAATATTTTCTAAGTAATAATTAATATTATACACAAATTTATGTAAAAAGTTCTAATTGGCTGTAAGATGTGTGCACATGAGTACTATATAATTTCCTATGTCACAGCCTATCAGCGCGTTACGACGTAGCGCGATCGTTTTATCGGCGCAAATATTCCTAGCTGTTGGAAGCCCTTCCCAAAGAAAAATCTCGATCGTGCCGTTTTGGAGACGAAAGCGCGTTGTCGTGTGTCACATGTGAGAAGGTGAAAATTATCGAAATTTTCTACGAAAATGGCTATGCACGTACCGAAAGCTCCCGGAGTAGCGCAAATGCTCAAGGATGGGGCTCGCGTAAGTGCAGTTTTGTCGCAGTAATCATAAATTGTCATGCGGCTCTTTTGACTGACTTGATGTTCGTTTCCGGAAAGGCTATGCGAAGGAGAGATCGGCTTGTTCTTACCTTTTATAGGCATTTTAAAGTTTTAGTATACCGGCGAACTTTTGACTCTAGAGAATTTTAATTAAGTCTCATTGAAGTACAATTGACAATGATGAGATATACATGGAATTTATTCTCATCAACCATTTTTCGTAAACTAATTATATTTGATTGTTGAATAATAAAATGCCTAGTCAATATCGAGCGTCAATTATATTACATCTATGTAATAATTTTGCACACACACATTCAATAATCTAAATGCAATAACAATATATGTGTCAATTATAACATAGATAGAAATTATAGATGTAATGTAACTGATGTTCACTGTCGACTAAATAGTAATGTATCAAGAATAAACTATTTGATATTGTGTTTTGTTTGAACCAAACGTTTACTTGTAACAAAGAGAGGTGTCTTTTGATGAGTCATTTGTTATTTTGTATCTTCAGTACTATTCAGGCCTTGAAGAAGCTGTCTATAGGAACATAACGGCCTGCAAGCAATTAGCAGACACTGTGAGGAGTGCATATGGACCTAATGGTATGAATAAGATGGTCATCAATCATATTGAGAAACTTTTTGTAACCAACGATGCAGCAACGATTATCAGCGAGCTGGAAGTAGAACATCCAGCTGCGCAGTTACTAGTTCTAGCATCAAAGATGCAGGAAGCAGAAGTAGGAGATGGGACAAACTTTGCTATTATTTTTGCTGGAGCACTGCTTCATAATGCAGAAGAGCTACTTCGTTTGGTACGTTAATTCTTAGTTTCAAGGTATATCAGAAATAATTGCTTTTATTTTTACAAAATTACTCCTTAAAAGTGAATTACTTTAAGATTACATTCATCTTGATAGGACATTTTACATAGACAGGATTTGTATGTAATTGTATAAATAATTTACATAAGTTTCTTAATTATAGGGGATTACAACTTCTGAGATAGTCGAAGGCTATGAGAATGCTTTGGAGAAAGCTCTGGAAATTTTACAGACATTAGTTGTACAAGAGGTGACAGACGTACGCAACGAGGAACAAGTAAAGAAAGGAATCAGGACTACTATCATGAGCAAGCAGTACGGGAATGAGGATCTCCTTTCGTCTCTTGTCAGTCAGGCCTGTATCTCCATTTTACCTGAAAAAACAACTTTCAACGTGGATAACGTGCGAGTTTGCAAGATACTCGGCGGTGGCCTGAACAACTCCCAAGTGGTACAAGGCATGGTGTTCAAACGCCAGGTCGAGGGAGACGTTACGACAAAGACCAATGCCAAGATCGTGATTTACACCGGTGCCGTGGATATTACGCAGACCGAGACCAAAGGCACCGTGCTAATAAAAACTGCGGACGAGTTGATGAAGTTCTCGCGCGGCGAAGAATCGTTGCTGGAGAACCAGATCAAGGCAATCGCTGAGAGCGGCGCGTCGGTGATAGTGGCCGGCGGAAAGTTCGGCGACATGGCTCTACATTACATGAACAAATACAATCTGATGGCTGTTCGCGTACCAAGCAAGTTTGACCTCAGACGACTGTGCAAAACCGTCGGCGCCACCGCGCTTTCGAAACTGGTATTTTTTTTCTTTCTAATCGCACGTCTACTTCGAGACTGCGTGTGTACTGCGTGTGTAAATGTAGGGATTTGCAAATGTCCATTGGATTTTTAGTCATGATTCTTTTAGTATTAATAATGAAATGGTATATGTTATGTATGTGTGTTCAAAAGTATTTACCGTTATTATCCGTCAATTTTCACATAATTGTCTCGTGCAAAATGATTCACTTCGTAGTAATTAAATTATCGACGATCCTACGAACTTCTGCAAGCTCGTAATACATTTTTACTCACTATATATAGCTGTACTTATACATGAACTTTAATATCATTGAATCATAACGATGATTGATGATTTTTTTTCTGAAGGTACCTCCGTCATCAGAAGAATTAGGATACGCCGATACGGTATACATAGACGAATTAGGGGATACTATAGTTGTAATATTCAAACTGGATGGGAAAGAGAGCCGTATCAGCACGGTGCTTGTGCGTGGTTCCACCGAGAATTACATGGACGATATCGAACGCGCGATCGACGATGGCATCAACACATTCAAAGGCATCACGAGAGACGGCAGATTTGTTCCGGGTGCGGGCGCCACAGAGATCGAGTTGGCCGCACAATTAGCATCCTACGCGGACACGTTGCCCGGTCTGCAGCAATACGCTGCCCGCAAATTCGCCACTGCCTTGGAGATATTCCCTAAAACACTGGCCGAGAGCAGTGGCACCCACACGTCAGAACTTCTGTCTAAGTTATACGCAGCGCACAAAGAGGGAAAGAAGAACTATGGTTTTAACATTGATGTACTGGTTCTTTTATTTTTACGTTTGTCGTTTTTATGTTATCGTTAATCGCTTCTTCAGCATTTTGTTAAGTCGAGAGCAGTCAATATGATTAATTTGCGACATGTTTTTTGAAGGATCTAGCGTCAATATTGATAGTAATACGAATTGTATTTTTTTCACAGGGCGATACAGCGGCCTTAATCGATACTGTCGAAGCTGGAGTCTTGGATTTGTATTTAACGAAACAGTGGGCCATGAAGTATGCAGTAGGTGCGGCGTGCACGGTCCTTAAAGTGGATCAAATCATCATGGCAAAGCGAGCAGGTGGTCCGAAAGCTCCACCAGGAGGTGCTCGCGAGGAGGACGACTAATGGAATGCAAGACTACAGCATGACTATAAATTTTCACCTTTAATTTATAATATTCACAGAAATGTTTTTTTCGCAGAAATAAACCTTGTATCTTACAAATAAATGGTCAAGTATTTTTTTTTTCAGTATGTGACGGTGGGATTAATAGTTTTTATTAGTGTGCATTACGTGCAGTGACTGTCTGCGTTTGTGATTGGTTGATGGATAGAATTCTCCTAAAGTCCTTAATTTTTTTTTCAAAGTACCCCAGAAATTCACTATCCGACAGCCAGTTATTCACACCGCGTCCAATATCCGATGTACGATTTCCGATATCCAATAAGAGAATAGTTTTCTAATAGAGAATTCAATTCTCCATTGGAAAGCTGTTTTCCTATTGGATGTCGGACGCGGTGTGAATTCTTTATTAGATTGATATTACATATGTCGTACATATGTCGACAAGCTTTTTGGATACGTTTATTGGTTGGCGAATAGAGTATTTCTAAGTTCGTCAACTAATGAACATATCCAAAAAGCTTGTTATGGCTCCTGCACACAGGACGCAGTAATGCTTGCCGCGCAGCGGAAGTCCACGCGACAGCCAATCAATATATTGTTTTTCCGTAAGAGCTAAAAAGTTATACGGAAAGCACCATATTGATTGGCTGTTGCGCGAATTTCCGCCGCGCGGCAAGCATTACCGCGTCCTGTGTGCAGGAGTCATTACGGTTACGGCAATTGTGTGCGAAGGCCCTTTTCAGGATTCACACCGCGTCCGATGTCCGACGTACGACGTTTGATATCCAATAAAAGAATAGCTTTCCAATGGAGAATTGAATTCTATATTAGAAAGCTATTCTTTTATTGGATATCGACGTCGTACGTCGGACATCGGACGCGGTGTGAATCCTGCATAAGCGTTTGCGTCTTCTATGTGCAAAAGTTTTTGATACAATTTGTATACCGGTAATCGTTGATTATTGCAATTTTGACATTCGATTATTTTGTATTTCTTTTTAACGGAAAAATATAATTTACACTGAATAGTCACAATGTTTCGCAGGGTAAGTAAATCTATTTTAATCATATATAAACAAGACAAATTATTTTATAGATTACGGTCCGTATTCTGAGTTCTCCTTTAACGACAAAATGAGTCTCTAAAAGTGGCTTATAAGCTTTCTAATTGGCTATGAGTCACTTTTAGAGGCTCATTTATCGTTAAAAGAGAACTCAGAATACGGGCCTACGTGTATTTAATCTTTGTATATATGCTATTTTTAGGTTATCTTGGGAACACGCAGTCATATTAGTCGATTAAACAATGTACGATTTTTAAATCAAGACATGAATGAGACCTCAAGAATAGAAAAATGTAATTATACAATTATTTATTTGTGTGTTTTTACGAGATGTGTTAAAATATGTAATTATAGATAAGTTCCATGTTTGGCGATCATGTTGACATGGGCTATCATTTTATATTTGTTTAACATTCAGTGAGAAAAACATAGATGGAATGATATTTGTAGTCGACGCGATCGTTAAGTGGAGTTTACTCTATGTATAAAAACATGATAATTGCAAATATATAGTTTCATGGTTGTGCACTTGACAGAAGAAACACTATTGTGTCACATGATTATAATTTTTATATATTTAATTTCTGTGTGCGCTTAAGTATAAAAATAATTGTTAAGTAATTAATGTTTGGGTCAATGTGCAAAATATACAAATTACTAGTTATTTATTTTAAAATAAAATGGTCTCTGTTCTGATTGCAGGTGTAAATAGTGTAACCTTACTGGGAAGAGTAGGAGCAAGTCCACAAAAACGTGGAACCACTGAGCACCCAGTTGTAATATTTTCTCTTGCAACACATACAAATTATAAGGATGAAACAGGTTTGTAATCGATGCAATCCTTGTTTTAAAGACAAATAAACATTACATACAAGTAAATTATTTTAGAATGTCTATTCATTCACAGGGGATTTCATGCAAAAAACAGATTGGCACAAGATATGTGTCTTTAGGCCCAATCTGAGGGATAGTGTATATCAATTCTTGAGAAAAGGTCAACGAGTAATGGTAAACGGTAGATTAAGTTACAGTGAATTTAAAGATGATGAAGGAAACTCTCGTCCTAGTACAGCTGTCATAGCAGATGATGTAATATTTTTTCAGTAAGGCACATCTATATATGTAAGTGATACATATTTTCAATAAAATTATAAAAAATCTTTTTATACAGCCTGTGATGTATATGTGCATGTAATAGACATTATGTGCCAAATATATATGCAAGTGAAGAATTTATTATAAATTATTAATAAAAAATGTTTGTAACGATTCTCTTTATTAAATATTAGATTTAAGAAAATTGAGATTTAGATAGTTTTAAGTACCAGTTTATGAACATAATTTATCTAACAATTTTAAATATCTTCATAATTATTGTATGAAGATTTTAATAGATCGCATTCGGGTTTGGATTTATGAAAGAATAGTACGAACATGTTCTTAATAACTAAATAGGTCTATATTTACAACATTCATTACTTCACGTTTTCACCGTAACAAGTTATATAATAAAATCAGCCTAATTTCTAGATCTCTATTTTACACGTTTTACTTTACATATGATGCTTGAAACGATATATAAAATTTTCCAACGTTTTCCCGCTTATATATGTATGTATAAGCGGAAGAAACGTTTATAAATAAATACATATATATATATATATATATATATATATATATATATATATATATACTCTCGTATATATACGCATATATACATTTATTATATTATATGTATGTATATGTATGTATGTGTGTACATGTATATATGTACGTATATATGCGTATACACATAGATATATATGTATGTATTTATTTACTTATTTATATATACTTAGTATTCTTCTTTCACACTTGCCATCTGAAAGTTATTTACACGATCGTTAACAGAAGAGTCCTCAATAAAAGAGAGATGTACATAGATATTCTTATCTTGATAACATTACGCACTTCTTCAGAAACCGACAAATGTGCGTGCACTTCATCTAAATAATATCTACTTAATTGTTAACTTCCCTTTCTCGTGCTATAGAGATCACAGTATACAAGAAGCCAGATGTATTTCCATGTGTCATTTATCCATATTCATTTGTAAATCACTTTGTGAATCATTTCCTTCTCCTTCCTCTCCCCTCCCCCCTCCTCTCTCTCTCCTCATGTCTTCACTCATTCTTTCGCACTCATACCGCTATTCTCTCATACTTTCTCAGTTTTGTATTCTCAAGTGCAAAAATACGATTAGTAATTTGCTTAAAATCTGCATCTTCATTCTTCGCTTCTTTTTCACATCACCTCGTGTTATGTTTCGCAGGCAATCACCGGATAAATTCGTGGAATGTAAGCCACAATCGCACCAGCAACAAACATAGAAATTTCGAATATAAATTTTGGTAGTAAAATATATATATATATTTTTTTTCTATAGAGATAAATTTATATATAACTCTGGCCCCGAATTTCCATAAAATTCTTTCACTACTCTTAGGGTAAATGTTGCCTTATAAGTTTCGTTCACGTATCATACTTATAATTGCATTATTTACATTTCCTACAATATATATAATTGATTACACGACGCGTATTTCTGAATATATATTATATCCAGAATATTTTCATATTTCTTCATATTTTTCTCGTACATCGCAAGCACGAGCGATACGACAACTCGGTTCCAAAATCGTGATATACCTACGAGTTTTTTGGAACAGTCGACTAAATACCATACATCATACATCGTTCTCTTAGTAAGCAGCAAATGTTCTTGGCACAGATACGTCAAAATAACGGAGAACCGTTTTAGAGCACATAGAAAGAGCTCGAGAAAGTCTAGTTGAACTTTATGTCAAATTTCGCATTACAAGCGAATACATTACAATTTCATTCAGAGATCTCACAAACAGATCTTATCGAGCTCTTTGTACTCCGACAACTTCGCAGAAATATAATTTCTCTGTGATGCGTACAAGTGAAATCTCAATTCGAGTAAACCGACTCTTTTTCACCTTTCTCTCTTTCTCTCTTTGGAATTGATCTTAGTCACGGATTGTGTTTCGCCGAAATAGAATCACATCACAGAACACTGATTATTTTATTTATTAACACGTACTTAAAATTAAAAACAAAAAAAACAGAATAAAGGCGCGGAAAGAAAGGAAAGACCTGGTAACAGTTTTTCCTCTGGCATTGCATTCTTTGTACATTGAATTAATCGGCGTGTCCTTAAGTGCACCTAAGTCCTCGTACATATTTCATTACGTCGTTGTAAAAACGGAAATGAAATCGCCCAACAATTCGCACAGCTAGGCTCGTGGTGGGGCGGGAAGAGGTGGCGGCGGGCGGAATATCCGCGAAGATCCAGCTTCATCGAAGCGTCTTATCGTTATCGGCGCGTAAACGACTCAACGTGTATATCCGCTCATATGGACAAATCGTTATATGATTTGTGCCGTGAGGTGATTGGCAAAACGTGTTCTCTTCTCCTCTCTTCTCTTGCGCTTTTTATCACTCTCTTACATGTATCAACGAAAGTGTAAGGATCCTCGTATATGTGTATATGTAATTACAGCAACTCGGTGGAATCTCCGACAGACAAGGCAGCGAAGGAATTCGATTCCTTGATCTATCGGGGTTTATCTTTGGAACGTCGATGTGATTCCGGTGAATTTTAACAAACGCTTACTTGTTCCCTTCCGCCTTGACAATTATTATCAGAGAGTCTCGTAGCGTGGTCTTGGGAGGGTATTGTATTGTAACAGTCTTCTGTCGCATCCCGCGCAAACAGTTATCCTTATAAAATCCGAATTAGTAGCGATTGTATGTCGACAAAGTTCCAAAACATCGCCAAAACATCACAATTTTACATGATTCTTAATGCATCTTTTCGTTACTTCGTTCGTCCTCTTTCTCTGTCTATGTATTCTCTTCCTCTTTGTCTTTCTTTTTCTTCTCCCCTTCCTCCTCTCTCTCTCTCTCTTTCTCTCTCGTGCGCGACTCAATAGCCTTCTTCGACTTTACCTTGCGCGAATGATACTGCCTTTTCGTCAACGAACAATGAACTAATCGAAGACACTTGGTCCGATTGCTTGATCAGTTAGTTGGTTGCCGATACGAGACCCTCTTTCATCGAAAGGTCGCCTTGTTGCCGGCTTCTACGCCCACGGCGTTAACGATTACGCACGATCGTTGCGTTCCTGTCATCGCTAGGTCCCGCGTCACTTCCTCTCTTCCGGCTCCTGATTGGTCCTAACGAGGTTGTACGCGTGACTTGATCTGTACTTGGCAGGTGGGTCGTGCAACGGAAGGGGCTGTTCGCTCGATGGCTGGCTCATACTGGACATCGAGAGATCCGTAGGCATGTCCACTTCCGACTCGATATTGGTGAAAGCCCCTTCTTCCTCCGGCTCCGGCTCCGATTTTATTCGCGTGTGTTGACGCAGCGCCGATATGTTCTTGATGTTCTTCAACTCGACCGTGTTACGTAAGAATCTGTAAAGAGTAAAGGTGATTCATAGAATATTCTCTCTCTCGAAAACTAGACGTCTCTTACGTGTCTTTTAACACGCAATTCGACATTAGTTTAAAAAAGTTGTAAAATTATTGTTATAATAATAACAATATAAATAATAATAATATTATATATTAATTCTTTAAAATTATCCAAGTGAAAATTAAGAAATTAGTACGTCGTTATTATCGCGCAATCCCATTGTAATTTTTCTTGCGGCGATTGCGCATTAATTACTTATTATGAAGATCATAATGATACTCACTGATAGCAGTGGCGTTCGCCCTGGACCTTTCTAAGTATGTTCACGCGGTAATAGTAACGAAGTGCTCTACTCATTTTGTCGTAATTCATAGAGAGATGATTCTTCTGGATCCCCCAGAGTCGCGCAAGACCCGGTGGATCGACGATCTTAAACACACCAGTCTCTCGATTCTTCCACGCGATGTAATGTGTATACCGTTGCGACGGTTCATTCAATAATTGCTGAAGAAAGTCCCAAAGCAATCTGCCGTCTGAAAAGAACAACGAAAACACTTAGATCTCAACACTTCGTGCTACTGGATTCTCGATTCAGCGATTGTTGCAGAATGAAACGCGATTTTAGAGGACACATATAAAGAGACCGTTTCTTCCACTATTTTCGCACAACGACAGAAGAACGTTCTGGTTTATCGTGGAGCTACTGGTAATCCTGCAGCTTTATTGATCAACGTTACAGATTAATAATCGTATACTAACTGGTGTTAGGCTCCGAGGAGTCGCTGGGGAAGAATTCCCGGGCAGCGGTGCTCGCAGTCGAGCGAAATGCACCAGGTGTCAATGGCATTAGCTGTGGCGGTAACGTCGGACTCGGTTGATCCTTGACGCTAACCTCGCTGAGTCTCTGCACCGTCAGGGCGGTCGGTGTCGCCGGTGGGCTGCTGTTACCGCTCACTTGCTGATTGTCCTCGTCCGAATCGCTTTTGTAGACCTGCGTCTGGTTGCCGTCTGCGTGACCAGGCGAACCTGCTTGACTGTCCACAGATGGTGCCGGCGACAATGTTACCGAGTTGGCCGACATAAGAGAGGCAAGATTCTGAGCATACGGATTGTCCGTCCAGGTTGGCGTTGGCGGGTGAGAGTGCGGGCTCAGGGGATACGCGGTCGGCCTGGTCGGTGTGACCGGGCTGTGCGGCATGCATCTCTGCAGTTGGCTGAAATCGCGCACCAACATATTGAGCACGTTGTGCAGAACGTCACCAGCGCTTGGACATCTGTCTCCGAGGTCGGCCTTCGTCAGTAGGCATAAGGCCTTGCCGTTCATCTGAAACCCCTCCATGTCGATGGTCGGCAGATCGAATTCCCTCTCGGCCCATTGCAGGAACGCCGCCACATCTTCTCGCGACCACAATCTGGGGTCGGATGCTGAAAGGCGAGAACAGCATGCCATCGGTATACACATATATGGCACTCGCGACTGTATACTATCGTGTAGCCTGACGTTGTCTAAGCGTTTCAAGTACCCGTTCGTTCAGCGAAGTCCCATGTGGCAACGTTATTAGTATCAATGCAGATTACGTTAGATACTCTCCGAGAGGAATTAAAGGGCATTAAAAGCGACAAGTCTGGTGACTTGGACCATTTATCGCGTACAAGAAGATATGAGACTCAATTTTGGATTTTATTGCATTTAGTGGAAACAAATTATTCGTCGACCAAATATTCGCTCTCTATAATTTAACGTTCTAACAGCACTCGTGTACTATCGTGGAAGATGACCGATTTATCGTCCAAGGAAGAAAATCCATTTGAATTCTTCACGGATCTAACGTTTACCTAGCGTTCGATTCGCAAAAACGGTCCGTGAAGAGAAGGTCGACGTAACGTCGACGATCTTAGCAACGAAGAAGTTTCTGAACTTCTCGACACAAACACCGAGACTCTGCGCCGCGGGCATTCTCTTCTATGAGACCGGAAGCAACCGCGCGACACAGGAATGTATGAAGTTTACAGGCTTGTAAGGAAAGCGCCGTTAATCTGATAACACTTACCAAGGTTCGCTGGCAAATGTGTCTTAAAGTCCAAGAGAGAACTGGGCGGCGGGTGCGTGGTGTGCGGGAAGTTTATCGGCCCATACTGGGCCCGCCAAAGGAAGTCCGTACCGAAAGGCAGCGGTATGTTCGAAGGCAACCGGGAATCCATTCCGGTTATTCCGCCCGCGGCGGAAACCGGTGGTAGCTGTGGTAGCTGAATCGTTGGCACCAATTTCATATCACGCCTCCGTGGCGCCTCTTCTCTGCAAAAGAAGAGACAAGCGATCGGGTTATTATCGATCGGCTCGGGGAGCTCGCGCAATGGTCATCGCATGAAAATGTGTGCACATATTCCTTTAACATATTTCGCTCTTTCGTGTCTACGCTACGCGGTAGCGTATAAAACATGACGCAATATAAGAAAAATACCTTTAATCTGTGTCACACCGGCACAAAAGTCACTCCGGCAACCGAGCGCAACGGATTGAATAAGAAAACGAGGAAGATGAAACGAGCGGATTAACAATGAATAACGAGTTCACGCGGCGACTTTACGCGGAAAATTATTATTATCGCATGGAAATTAAATCGTGACTGTGAACGCGTCAGGCACAATAGCGTGCGGATAACGGATTGAATCTTAGTTGACTGAGCGGAAAGCGAACGTGACAGATCGTAAGATAGATTTCCAAAGCGCGAGTATAAGAAACAGAATCCAAACATCGTGAACGAGCGAATCGATATGATCTATCGATGTGATTGTGTACAGTAAACATTATTTAACGACGGATTCTCTCAGATTTAACGTCGACCTCTCTCGCGTGAATCGTTTTCGAGGTATGATCCGCGAATTATTCCCGAAACTCCTGGGACTTGGCGTCAGCGAACAGCGACGCTTTCCCGACCTGAGTGACGATTCGTCATCCAATCTAAGATCGCTCTATGACACAGCAGCGTCACCGGACATATATCTGTCTCTTCCGTGTCGCCCTTTTATCACGGATTCGAATTACTTCATTTAACTCGTCTAACGAGTCGGCGACGAATAACGATCACTCGCCGTGTACAATGACGGCAAGTAACAGACTGCGGATTACAGTTACATGTCGGCTCGCGCGATTTTCTTTACGACGGACGCGGAGCGAGCGAGGTCGCGTCGGCGACTCCGCAGGAGAGGAGAGCGTCGCGGCGCCCGTTCTCCCTCGTCTCTCTGGTTCACTCTCTCTCTCTCTCTCTCTCTCTCTCTCTCTCTCTCTCTCTCTCT
>NW_022639563.1:163952-170840 GCF_010583005.1 Odontomachus brunneus
TCTCTCTCTCTCTCTCTCTCTCTCTCTCTCTCTCTCTCTCTCTCTCTCTCTCTTGCGACGACCGGTTCGCAGACGTTCATCGACTATTAGCATAGAATGTGGGGGCATAAGAATGAAAGCCGGCAGGAAACGCGGATTTACATAACGTATTTCCATCGACGTCGACGGAGCTATTTCCGTTCCCGGGACTTGCGAAGACCCGACAGGCTCCTCACCGCGTGCTCGGTCAACGTCCAAATTCTCTGTTTCCGTCCGCAAGACGAGGCGCGCTCGTACATTCCGAGTTAGAAGGTTCATCGGGATTTGCGATCGCGGCGGGTCCAGATTGAACGAGATTGAACATCGCTTCTTAATCGCGATGACACATTTTTCGTCTAGTACCTCACCTTGAGTTCTCTCCCAAGAGGACAGTTATCTTCGCGAATATCTCTATTATATCTCTATTTTTTAGTATTTTTATATTATCCCCTATATCGTATAAATAAATCGCCCTTACTTTCGCTTCATTTGCATCCATTGTGTTTTTCGATGAGCGCACCTCGTCGTATTTATTGCGGAACGCTCCGCGTCACGTTACGTCAGCGCGTAAATAAAAAAGAAATAGAATCAGGCCGGTATTATAAAATGCCTGACTTCCCAGTAATTACGCTATCTATATGGTAATCGTATGCTTATAATCCTTGTACTCGATTAGATGTAATTATATTCACGGACCGCCGCGGATGCGCATAACGTCGCGACATATTACGTTAATTTCTTGCGCGTTGGCCGCGGTGTGACATTGCGATGGACATTGAAAACAGATTGCGATAAATGCGTCTCGTAATAACTGACTTATAATTGGAAATTAAGCGTCCGAAACGTAGCGCCGTGCACAGCACAGGCGCATAAAAATGCGTACGGAATAATTTCCACGGAATTGTGGACGGAATTTGTGCGCGTGGGTGTGTGCGAATGAGTGTGTACGTGCGCAATTCATTGTTATCAATTATGGAGAATGTCATCATCTATATATTTAAATATTTCTCAAAACGATCTGCCTCAGTGAAACTTAGGGAAAAAAAGAGCAATGTAACATACACGATGTATTTTCCATTCGATCGCGCGTTTCAGTTTATTTGGCCGGCATAAATTTACAGCGCAAATAAGAATTAAAGAAAGAGGATCGCAAACAAAAACGGTTTAATTAAATCTTCGACAAGGAGGTGCAATACTGACTTGAAATATCTCCGGGAATAGAACCGGTTCGCCATTCGGCTCGTTTTCGTTCGCGATCTGGCGAGGTTCCGGCATATTTCCAGCAGGAATCCTTCGTGACACTTTGAAAAATAATCGGAGGAAGCTCACAGCGGCACAATGCGACGCGGTGCTCACTCGATGAGAGAAAGAGAGAGAGAGAGGGGGAGAGAGAGAGAGAGAGAGAGAGAGAGAGAAATGCCCCGAGGGAAGAAGGTAGGAACCTCGGGCATGCGAAGGTCGATGTGCCGTTGTCTCGCACCAGGAAATCCTCGTCTCCTCGGTCTCCTCCCCACTGCCTTAAATGCCGAGTACGCGAGTGGCCTTACTCACAGGTGCTCCTTTCGGCCGGCGATTTTTTGCCACGCGGCTAATTAAAGCGGCTACTTGAGGCGGTGTCGAAAGAGAGAGAAAGATGAACGTCGTCTCCGCGCGTAAATTTACGTCACGTCCGCCTCTCGTGACATCGGTCCCTCATTTTTCATCGAATACCACGAATGGGATCGAGTGTCTCGCGAGTAAAATTTGAACCTGACCGGGTGATTGTCAATTCCTTTATTAGATTTATAACTGAAATTATTCATATTGGCAAATGCTATATAACAGAAAATCTCGGAAGTATAAGATCCTCAAATTCGAAGATCTCACTTCCAGGTATGAGAAATCCGTGATGTCATCGAATATTCGTGAGAAACAAGATCAACGGAACGATTTTGATCAATCAGAATGCATTATCGAGAGGCGACAGTCGTGCGATTCTCACGACTTTCTGAACTCCCCCCCTCCCCCATGAAAGGTAATACCAGAAAGACACCGAAATCTGCGGTTCCGCTCCGTATGTTTCTCGCAACGTTCTTCTTTTCCGGCGCGATGAAGAAAGGAGCGGCGGCGACGATGGCGACGTTGATCGCTTCGCAAATCGCGCGGCGGAAGCGGCGACAGGAAAAATCGCAACCGCGACGCCGCTTGCGATTCCTTACGCGGGGATCCGCGGGGATCGAAGGACAGAGAACGCACCGGAAGCGCGTTCGATCGCGACGAGGAGGTTTCCGCATCGCGTATTTCTGCGCCTCGTCACGCCGTTTGCGATCAGCGGCGTAACCGACGCTTAGGGAGATCCCTAAGAAACTCGTCAAGTTCGCCTTTACTTTGCTTTTATTAAGTAACGTTTTGTTTACTCTGGTATTAGCGAAAATTTATATAAAATTCACTTGTATGCCATAAAATTTTTTTTAACAAAAAAAAAGAATAAGAACGTCACACGGTCCAAAGAAGAAAGATACAAAAATTTAAATTTCACAGCAAGATCCGTGATTAAATTAATTATATATATATATATACACACACACACACACACACACACTTCAAATATTCTATAATATTCTGATATATGATATATTCTGTCAAACTGGAAAAAATCGGAACCGAGATCGGGAAGCATTATCAACCATTATCGCATACTGTATCGTCACGCAAACAGATGTCCATAAAAGCTCGTCTACAATATGCGTAGTAAGCTTAACGTGAGAATTGGAGTAAGAAATAAAAATAATTTGTTTCGCTTATGCGAAATTCTCACTTAAGAGAAATATTTCCGGTGTAAGGAAGCAAGAGCAAAGAGAGAGAAGTGAGACGTAAGCAAAATAAATTATTTTTATTTCTTACTCCAGTTCACGCCAAGTTCACTCCGCGCATTGTAAACGAGCCTTCGCGAGAAAGTGAGAAAAATGCGAAACTCTCGGACAGCCGTCATCGTCGCGAGAATGTGTTTATATTGTCGCGATACATCGCGTGTCGCGCCGCTCGGAAGTCGTCATAGTAGAGGAAAACGAGTGCGATAATCGTTCACGCGTAGATAGTGCTTTGCCCGGCTACAGTCGCCGTCACCACTCGTCGCTTCGACAGATCGTTGCTATCCGACAGACCACGTGTTCTGAAACGTAACACGATGCGCCGCTAGCTCGCAAATATTACTTGAAAGCGCGCCTCAATTCATCCGATTTGCGTGACGGAAGAGACGCAAATTGCCCGTATAAATGAGCGAATAAATGCCGGAATATTCATCCGGATACGCGACCTTAAACCTAGCGCCATGGAAACAGAGAGACGCGGAACAAACAATCCGCACTGTCACTCGCATTAATCGCACGATTTCCGGCAGAAAGGTGAAAATGTGCTTTACAATTTATTATGTATATCACAAGAATAATTATGTAAATATTTTCTACTAAATTATGTAAATAACTTCTGACTTCGCTGCAACGCGGCGATATCTTGTCCGATCCACAAACACGGCTTCGGAATCTCAAGTTCAAATCTTTCCCGAAAATTCGAGTCGAAATTTTAGCCCTACTCTTTAAACCTAAACTTTTTGGACCTGAACATCTATATATTCTGAAAGATCTGTGTATATATAAGATAGACATGGAAATTGAAATCCTACTTAGCGCCTCTGAATAGCAGAAAACTCACAAATGTCATCTGTAGGTTCTAAAGAGGACTTTTCGGGGGTAAAACTAATCAGTTAAATAGAATCAAAGGAGGTTGATGTAGACTTTTCAGACTATCAAAATAGGTGAAATGAGATATTGAGATCAAAAGTAGGATCCAAATGTCGATTCGGGATCCAGCTCAAAATGGATTGAAGACGTTCCAAGATAGAGTAAAGATACACTCTAAATAGCAAAATATTGAGAGAGAGAGAAAGGGAGAGAAGCTCAACGTTATTTAATAATTTATCTAACGTGTGTTCGATCCCTAACACGTGAGTCGCTCTTTCTCTCGAGGGATCGCTCGATTGAATTTAAATTGAACTGATCGTGAGACGCCGGGGAGCTGAGGAGTGTTGCGGCACTTTGATGACACTCCGACCGGGTGGAGCGAAGATGGACCGAAGAACACGTCCGAGCGACGAGTGGCCGGACCAGAGGGGAGAGGAGAGATTGTTTCTCCTCGCTGGCGACAATTTAATCGCCGTCAGTCAAACGCAACGCGCTGTAATCGGTCAGCTGGCTTTCCGAGGTAAAGGGACCGTGATTAGACTTCGTCGTATCCACCTTGTTGTCTTGTTTCGTCGCTCCGAACGACGCGAGTGAAGACCTATACTGTGCTCGTCGTCGTCGTCGTTGTCATCGTCATCATCGTCATCGTCGTCGTTGTCGACGTCGGTCGTCATGTTCTCTTAATGCCAGAGGTTCGTTATGCCTTATTCATACCGGCCACACATCAGCACGTATATGTGCACACACACATACATACATACATACACGCCCAGTTGCGTAACCCGCGCACGAGGAAGCGACATGTGCGATTTGTTAAGATTAACGTGTGCACGCACACGCATACGCACTCGCCAAACATTCCCCCGCGGATATCGCCCAACTAGTCGTCGCCACCGCCGTCGTTGCACGTTGCACGAACGATTCTCTCGATCACACGGAGCTCGACACGAGCTCCGCCGGCTGCTATCAGTGTTTTAGGCGTTAATCCGTTAAAATGTTCTTCGACTAAAATAATCGGCGATTTAGTAGTCAAAATTAATTAATCGTTGTACATAACATCACGGATAATTTCATCGATTAATGACATTGGTTATTAATCGGTGTATAACCAATCGCATCAAAGTTTGATTGACCTTCTAGGCAAGGTAAATTTTCAGAACATATTCCAGGAGGGTATTTGTTCCTCTGTTTATTTATAGGAGAAAAAATAATATAACAAAATATACTAACTGACAAGAAACACTTTGACTGCATCCAACCCCGATCTGTTAAAGGGTTAATAATCAATTTCATCAATCGATCAAATTATTCGTGATTATATATATGACAGTTGGTTAATTTTGATTACCTATTAATATCCAACACTGACACCAGTGTTCTAAAATATAGATATTTGTAATCCCGTGATTTAAAATATATTTGTGTATTGAGGAGATAGATATTTGTGTGTATTAGGCCTGGTTGCACCAGGCACAATTATTTCGGCTTTAAGCGAAACTTAAACATATATCTATCTTTATTTTTCTTTCTAAGTAAATAAAGACAGACGTAAGTCTCGCTTAAAACCAAAATAACGTTGGTACAACCGAGCCTTAGAGAAAATTCGATAATCTAATGAGTCTGTGTACAGACGATGAAGATACAATGAAAGGAGATGATTCCATGCTTCATAGTAATCATTCCTAAGGTAGATCCTCTTCGTTTGTGGATGACGAGTTCGCAATCACTGTTGAGTCGGCTGTTTGTTCTTTGAGAACTCAAGCAGACTGAGCACGAAAGGTACTCGGAACAATCGAGTATTGATTCATATTACGTTAACTTGATATATGTAGTTGCCTTGGTTTATTTACATGATACTCACTGAGAATATCTTATCGGCAGATCTCACGCACAAAATCCCTAATTATCTGGCGTTCATACACCTCTGCGCTGAAATCATTAACTCCACATAACGAGATCTTTTCGTAATCGATACGCAACGTGTTGAAAGTACTAGAATTTCCAAGTGGTGCGACAACGAACATGATCATAAGTGCGGAACTTGACTACAAATACGTACCACGAAATAAGAAACAGCAAATGTTTAATATCAATAATATTGCACTGCATCGGTGTATTAGAATACCGGCACGATCTCGCAGAAAGTTACAGCCTGGGAAGTGTAACCACCTCAAGCGACCACCGCCGTCGACGCCTCCTCAGGTCGAGGAGGAAGTAGGTAAGTACACGCATCCGCGCGCGCGGGCGCGTTATCTACGCACACACGCATACACGGTGTGGTGAACACGCAACGGCGGATTAAACGCGGTGTTTTGCAATGTCTCAAGAGAACCGATTATTTCTTGTATTCACGTGAAGGCAAAAAAGATCAAGAGCAATTATTGATGTGATCTAATATACATATACACACACACATTATATATATATATATATATATATATATATATATATATATATATTGCAAAATTAGCATCGCGATACCCGCGATATCCGCGTCAAAAATTAATTTCATCTCTTGTGTACAATTAAACGCTACAATATAATCTAAGCAAAGAGTAATGCGCGTCAACGAGGCAGGATATTTACTAGCTATTTGCCGAGTAAAAATAACGGATATCGAGAGACGCGTGTTTATATGCGTGTATATATTGTTCGAGGCGCCGCGACGTTGACGTACGTCACACGTGCGCACGTGTACACGTAGATATGTATGTATACACACACGCGCACACATACATGAGATCGCGCGACCTCGTGTGGGTGCGCGCCAGGCGACGTCTGAAAATACAACCAGGAAGAGGTATGTATCGCCGAGGTACGTATGCGGAGAATCGGTCTGCACGGTGGGGGGAGGAAGAAGGAAGATCCTTGGCGGGTTCGAAGCAGGATTTAAGATTTATCATATATAACACTCAAGAACGCGCGCGCGTGCGAAAGAGAACGTTATCTTTTACCTCTGTCTTTTCTCTCTCTCTCTCTCTCTCTCTCTCTCTCTCTCTCTCTCTCTCTCCCTTTCGAACATAACGTCGCGTTTCTTCCTCTCGACGCCATACACTTCCGGGTTTCTTCGCTTCCTGCCTCTCTCTCTTCTCCCGCTCCCTCCTCTCCTCCTCTCTCTCTCTCTCTCTCTCTCTCTCTCTCTCTCTCTCTC
>NW_022639563.1:171199-173283 GCF_010583005.1 Odontomachus brunneus
CTCTCTCTCTCTCTCTCTCTCTCTCTCTCTCTCTCTCTCTCTCGTTCGTTTACTCGTACGCACGCGGACGCTTTATCGGTCCCCGTCTTTGTCCGTCGGTGTCGAGGTATACTACCGCGCGAGTGATTAATGCGGCTATATACCGGCGCGATGTGTAAACTGGCGTGGTAATTAGCGTACATTGTAATAGCGATAGGCTGGTTTTTCCACCGCCTTTTTTCCTCTGCCTTTTTTCTCATCTTAACGATTTGGTGCTCCGTATCCGCGAGCCCTGTTAACATTCCTCCGCTATCTTCGGTCTCGTCCTCGTTTTTTCAGTTTTCAATGCGTAGCTATTTCCGAACGGTCTAGTAAAAAAGAAGGATGGAGAAAAAGTATACTCTCGCGCGTCGAATCGCCGTTCCTCCGTACCGAGCACTGAGAGGTATTCTTATCTCGCATCTCGAGTTTTTCGTCGTGATTTTCCTGGTATGCGTATGATTCACGATTCGCTTGAAGTTCGTCACTTGGAAAGTTCACGTCATAATATCCCGGGGGCGATCAGTACGTGCTGGACGTATGTCTCCGTCAGGTGTAGCATGCAGTAATATGGGACTTTTCAGCAGTCGGTGTCCATTGTTTGCCGCGATAAACGATACGTCTCCCCGGCGGTAGATGTTGTTCCGCAGATAACACACGGTGTGCCGTTGATAACGGGGCTTCCAATATCGCTCCGGTTTCATACGGAATATCTTTTATGAGATACATTCGTACGTACGAGATAACATCAATCAGCTCCAGAGATAAGATTCGGTGAGGTGGTTTAATGGATCGCGTTTATATTAATTTCTGCTCTCCGAATTATCTCCGATTGACAAGGGACCACGTATCTCGCGTATAAGCGTTAAGTAACGCCGACGAACGTAATCGGCCAAAGAGAAAGCACGAACGTCGGAGTTCTTTTCTTTCTTTCTTTTCCGTTTACACGTGCAGCAGAATTCGCGAAAGACTCGCGGAAACTTCCATCTGCGTGAGGCCCGAATATTGTAGTACGCTCTCGCAGACGAGATTGCGGACAGATAAGTCGCAATAAGGAAACGCGACGCATGACGCGTTTACACCGACGTTTCAGCGCCGATGACGTCATTGACCTAACTCTTAATGCAACTACGGCCGCGGAGAGTAGAGAGAATCGTTTTTACCTATTTCCTCTTTCCTAGACGGCTATAGAAAATAATCGATTAATCTTATCGCGTCGATATCTCCGTTGTAACGAGTGTGTAAAGAGCCGCGGGTTGGTCGTCCATACCGACTTGTACGCCAAAGCGCGCTGCTCATGACTTCGATCTAGAATTGCTAACGCGTTCACCAGAGTGTCGTGCTTTAAAGACTTCTGACTATTCATCGCGGCCATCTTGACTTGTGACGTCAGAAGAGCGAACGAAATGCATACTCAAAATTCCGGCAAAGTGCGTCGAAATAAAAAGATATATCCAAAAAATTATATTTGTAGTCGATCAAGTGCACCTCTAAAATTACTCATTAACAATTAGTAAACAGCTTAAAATTAACGTGATCAATTCAGGTTAAAAAGGAAGAGTAAATGTCACGTTAATCTTACGGTTATTCATTGATTGTTAGAGCGAAAGGAAAGTGTTCATATTATTTTAGAGTTATGCCTAATCTACTTCAAATATCATTGCTTGGATACAATCTTTTCATCTCGACATACTCCGTAGAAATTTTCGGCGTGCATTTCCTCACTTCCGATGTCATGGATCAAAAGTTCCACGGCAAGTAGTCTTAATCGTTACGGTAAGCAAACGTCGATATCGAGATACACGGTTGATATCTTATTTCGTCCTCTTCGATTTTGAGTCGCTGTATTAACGGCGCAGCGACGCGGAACGCTCGACTCGACCTGATACGCGAATAAGTTCGTCAATTGTCGCCTTCGGCGGGCCGCACCTTGATGATGCAAGAAAAAAAAAAGAAAAACACGCACGTGGTATTTTATCGGAGATTTGAAGCGCGGGAGAAAGAGAGAGAGAGAGAGAGAGAGAGAGAGAGAGAGAGAGAGAGAGAGAGAGAGAGAGAGAGAGAGA
>NW_022639563.1:173333-184032 GCF_010583005.1 Odontomachus brunneus
AGAGAGAGAGAGAGAGAGAGAGAGAGAGAGAGAGAGAGAGAGAGAGAGAGAGAGACACAGCGAGAGGAACGTTGAGAAAACGCACCGCGCGCATGTTATCCTCCTCGGCGATCGGCGGCCGGTCATGCGGGCGAGTTACGCACCGGCGGGCGTAATCGCGCGTTACGCACGTTGCTCGCGTAAACACGCAGCTCGGCTTTGCAGCGCGCGCGGGCTCGCTCGGAGAAAGTCGAGCGCCAGAAGTGCAACGGAACGCACACCGCGCGGCTACCGGCGCCGACGTGCGCGTTGTATCCCCTTCACTCTCCTCCGCGTCTTCCACCGCTGCGCGTATTACTCCGTCTCGCCTCCTGCCCTCCCCCTCTGTTCCGCTCTCTCCCGCCAACCCACCCTTCGCTTTTGTTACGACACACGACGAGACGTTCCGTAAATATCCGTCTACGTAATATCTGCCATGTGTGCGAGCATATCATCGCCGCTATCTGGGCAACTTAACTCCTTCGCGACGGAGGAGCGCCCGCGTTATCGGCGGAACTGCACCGTAAAAATGCGAAGTACAATTGCGCGATACCGCGCCGTGGAGATTGCAAAATCGCGCTGTCGATCGCGAGACGAAGTCGGGGGAGAGGCAGAGTGATCGGAGAGATCGCATGGCGTTGCGTGCGCGACGATAACGTAAATCGGCAAATTGCGACGAACGACAATGCGAGTACGGACTCCCCGACGGACGATGATCGTGGAGAAGGTGACATTTCCAGTGTGTGATTCCACGTCTCCGATGACTCGTCCTCTCCGCCGGCAGGAGCTTATCTCGGAGAGGCGAACGTCTCTCCCTTCCGTTTCCTCCGCTTCTCTCACCCCGCGATAGCTGACTTTGCGAGGGCGTGCCGCGGACACGCCGGGCTACGTGGATCGGAAATACCCGGGTTCATCGACCAGCCCAAGGTCGCGGTTGCGGAACGATGCGGAGAGGGCCTTTTTATGAGACGATTTTTCAACCCCGCGAGAGCGGCCTAGCCACTTTCGCGGAAAAGTTTTGCTCATTGATCGTCGTCGATCGCGATAGCCGCGCCAATTGACACTGATACCTGTTCTTCTTTCTTCTTGCCTTCCTCTTTTCCTCCTGAGTCCGCTCGATCTCCATCTCACGACCGGATACGGTTAAGGTCGCGCGCGATACGTCGTCAATGATAACACAAGCGCGCAATCGGAGATAATCGAATACGTCGCGCGTTCTTTATCTAATCAGAAATCCAAATAACTTCCCAGTTGCTGCTCGCTCGGGAAGCGCTACATCCGCGTCCGTTCTCGCACGACGACGCGAAAAAGGGTAGCTCCTTCCCGCGCTGCTGTTCGCGCGTGAGCGTTAACGTGCGAATGCACGGAAAGGAGAAACTTTCGGTGCGCTCGACTTAAGGTGGGAATCACGAGACAAACATTCTCGTGATTGCACTCTTCCAGTATTCTGCCGACAAGGAGTGTTAAAACTTCTGGGTGGGTCGTCGCGGCCATATTGGATGGTGATGGCGGAAGCGAGAAATGACACGCTGAAAATTTTTGCTTGTCATTTCCAGATAAAAAGATATAAAGAAACACTTCAGATTACCTGAATAGTATTTGTAAAATGTTCCGGAAACTATCTTTTTCCTCCAATAGAGTCAACAAACAGTCGTAAAACGAGTGTGATGATGGAAAATTATGAGGAAAAATAAATAGATTAAAGAGGAAAATAGATTAAAGGAAAGAGGATACACAGATTTTTCGGGTCATTTTGTAAATATGTTCGAGCCAGATCAGAAGTGTTTTTTCATACAAACATCCTCTTCACTTGAGAATGGCACGTAGGAATTGTGGACATGTATTCTCTCGTCTCTGACATCATCAATCCAGAGTTCCGCGGCGAGTATCCGGAGATATAGACCGTGATGTTCCGTAGTGTTCCGCTCTTCCGCGACGTGACGAACGTACCCCGACGAAGCTGCAGCGACGGCCGTCGCGACGTGTTTTGTAGATGTTTACGTGTTCGACGCGCACGACAGATACCCAGACGTGCACTATCGGCGAGGCGCTTATCGCCCTGAGACGTGCGCCCGCGTAAAACAGAAGAAGGTGATTTAATCGGCGCGCGTGTGCGTCTCCCCCTCAAGGCGGAAGCAACGGGTCTCCGTGTGGAGATCGCGGCCGATCGACGTGGACCTTATCGCCGCATCCAACGCTGCGGACGTGTCGGACCGATATCGGAGTGCCACGAGATATTCCTGCGGACCGCTATCGAGATCGGACCGAGGATAAGTCGGTGAGATCTTGCGCCTTCGTGAGAGATCGTGGAAATCGATGAGATTATCTCTTATTAATACGAATAACGATGGAGCTTGACCTCGCGCAAATAGAAACGAATAAGGAGCTGTCGAAAAAACTCAAGTATTTCATCAATAGACGTTCGCTCCTTCGTTCACTCCCGGATGTGATTTTCAAAACTAATTTAACATCGACCAGCGGAAGCGCGCGACGAGTATCTTGTCAATTTGCCATTGATCCTTTCCTCGATACGGCAAAATACTCGCCGTGTAGCATCACCCAATGATAGACGCGGGGGCACTCATTTGTGCCAAGTATTTTCATGCACTGTCTCTTCTGATGAATTCAACATCGAGAGGAAAATATTTAAGAAATAAAGAATATTTATTCAGTAGCTGTTAATAATCTATTTATTTGTACTTAATATAACATATTTTTCATAAGGAAATACACGTTTTCTTAAAAGCTTTTATGAACGCAAACGTTTGTTTTATAAATGGAAGAGTAAATATTTTTAGATATTTTTATTATTAAATAATAAAATATAACAATTATTAAATAAATATGTTTAGATATTTTTCTCTCAATGTGACACTTAATACAATGGACAAATGCATTAAGAAAATATTTACTCTAAATGACAATTCGAGATGTCAATTTTGAAGTTTTTATCGTTATCATCATGTATCGAACAGTAGCCTAATTCATTCTTGCTTTTATTGTGTACTTTTATTGTGTAAAAGTATTTGTAATTCTTGGCAACCTATATGCGACATAAACTTTGCAGAAAAAGCTCCGTATTTTGTCATTTTCAAATATAGCATCCTCCCTCTCCATCCCCTTAGCAAGCGATCGTGTGATATGATACTCTCTGTTGCGTGTTCTCGGATTGTTGACAAAAAAAGAACCTGTTGCGATAACAGGTAGTACGAAGGTTATTCACGCGTGTGCGTGCGAATTCGAGCGATTGTGCGCGCGAGAATCGCGCGATCCAGATCAAATGAGCGCTGCTTCGTTGAGGACCGCGATGGAATTTTGAGGATTGCGAGAGCGAAAGCGACGCGTACAGGTGCGCGGCGCTTATTGGCCGATTTATCGTGTTTGCGCGATTCTTCAACGACCTCGATTTTCCAACGTTCTCGGAGGGTCGGCGTGGCGAGAGCAACTGTGCTAACAAAAGAGATATCGGCCAGGTATCTTCTTCTTCTTCTTTGCTCCGGTAAATTTCACCTTCCTTCCGATCGTCGGGCGCGCGGCTCCTTCCTTTCACGAGGAAGGCCGCTACCAATAAAAGAACAAATTCGTGCACAATCTATTGATCTTCCGTGTATTCTCGTGTCTCTCGCAATCGCCGAATTATCATCACCGAATTCAATTCTTACCTATCGCTGTATTTTGGACTTCCTCCTATAGTCGATCATGATTACTCGGACGGCGATAATTCCGACGGATTTCCTCTCGTATCGTCTGGGAAATTTGTTTACTCGAATATCATTCGCGTGCACGTGGGAAGCTCGTTAATCCATTTAGCGATATGCCTCGTGAACTATCTCTCCGTAATAAAAATACCGCAAATTTCATTCTCGCTTGCATACTGCATATTGCATGCACTTAAAAATCCAAGGCTGCGTCTCGGTTTTCTGTTTAGTGAAGGGCATCGAAGTGTCATCATTCCACCACAAATTTCGATACATCTTTCCAGTACTTTGTGTGAATAAATTCGGAGAACCTATCGTGACGTTTCAATCTTCCGCGTCTCGCTTTCGTTACTCACACAGATGTGGGTTATGAAATATTCGATAACGCAGCAGTGTTTCACCTGCGCGTATGCATATAATTTCGCTTGCAACGCACATTAACGAGTCCGCAGATAAGCTTTTATCGGCAGGAAAGATACCGTGTCTTCGGTTGCCAACGATAGAAAATCGTTTATATTTCAAGAATGCATGTGCCGTGCTTAAAGCGCAGTGACGTCCTACATGTCTAACACGTGTCACTACTTCCGATATTGTACGGAAAAAGTTCTGTATATCTGCAACAATAACAATTATCTGCCACTTTTATCTCAAATTCTTTTCCATCGGTCATGATAGCCCGCTTGTTTTGTAGATAGATTATCCTTTCCGTATTCTTCATTTTTATGTAACTTATCTTTCTCGGAGTTTTGTGATATTCGATTGGCATCAAACCAAGCGCTCGTTTTCGCGCTAGGAGGAGGCTCGCTCCAGATTTTCGATAAAACTCGGAATGAAATAATAGCGTGCGGTCGGGTGCCGATTTTTACAATAGCGTGGCGCCGCTTTCGCGATAACCCCGGTGCTCGCGAGTCGCAAAAACCGCGAGGGATCGCATGAGAGATATCGGAAAAATCGCAATTACGACGCTCCGCGGAATTGAATCGCGTGTGATTGCTTGACCCGACGCGACTTAATTAAATACCACTGCGACGGCCATTGTGCACGGTCCCACTTACAACGAAATGACCTAACACTCGGCGATTCGTAACCGGTGCAATCGCAACGAATTGCAACGAAGTGTCACGAAAATTTAACGCTTTGTCGGTTCTCCCAAAACACGAGAGAGCTACCGACGTGGTAGATTCGACGAAACAGGCCAGAGATAAAGTGAACTAGCTATTAAATTAGCTAATACGTTCATGAAAGTTCAACTGGGACTAGTATCGGTGCAATTAATGTGCCTTTTTGAAGAGCTCTTCTTTTCCCTCGCGTATGCATAAAGTATGTATAAAATCGATGGGCAACTGGCGCGGATGTACTCGACGACGCCGGTAATTACCTAATTAAGATTAATATTTGAAGTATCTCGCGCCGGTTGTTCAGCTGCACGGAAGAATGCGCCATTTTTATCTCGGACAAATAAAGGCCGTCACGAGCGCGAATCGAAGATACCGAGTCGCCAAATATTTTCTTCCTCGTGACGCTTGACGCACAATGTATGTTTCGCGAAGATCTTTTACAAATAAACAATAATAACTCAAAATAAAATGATTCTTGTCCGTTCGCTTTTTGTTAAGAAATTAATGATGAACTTTCGCACTCTTATTAGTTTAGCAGTAATAAACGCGACAGAAAGAGAAATCGAGGTCGATTATCATATTTTATTATAGCGTCTTATCTCCTAAAATATGCAAAGATATTACTCAAATAATTGACAGACTATTGTAAAAGAGATTGCTCAACGATAAAAAATTCAGTTGTGGTGAATTAAGCAGCGGAAGCAAATAACGAAGTCTCACTTCTGATCATTTCAAGCACATTACGCTTCAACGAATATCCTATTATCAAAATACACGACGAAAATAAGAGATTCGCGAGACGTTGAATTACATTAATTTGAATTTTCTCGGAAAAATACAGATCTCAAATTCAGTCACGCGATATTTTCGTCGCATCACTTGTGAAATGCGCCGAATAATATATGAATTCATGTCTGGTAATTGAATGTGCGCTCATTATTTTATTATTAACCATGAGAAATACATGTTAATTAATTTGATATAAAAGATCAAGAGATAGATTACCGCGTGAAAGTAAGTCAAATATTGCTCTCAGATTAAGCGCACTCAAAAGAGCATATAAATACTACACGCTATATAAAACAGTGTATAAAAAATTTGTACATGATAACAAAGATATAAATATATAAATATATAAATATATAAAAATAAATATATAAAAATAAAATATATAATAATAATAGATATAAATATATAAAAAAATATATAAAAATATAAAATGTAAAAAAAAACATAATGTGAAATAGTATTGCATGAATACTCTTACGAACGAAATATCGGAAAGATTTTAGCATGTTTGTTAATAAAAGTTAAATAATTCCGCGTGTAAGCCATCCCTCATGATTTTATAGAAACTTTTACGCAATGTCGTACAAAATTATCAGAAGTGCTTTACATAAATTTAACAGGATTACGTTCACATGACACAGAGAAACACACTATGTTGAATTGAATATTTTGCAGTTTCTCCTTCATATTGTTCTCAACAAAATAGCTGAGGAAAAAACATCCAGGCGCTAATCTCGCCTCTCTTGGACGCATCTCCTCAGGCATTCCGTCATCGAGCAGTCGTCCTTTCCTCGAAAGCACAAGGGCCAACGCGCGAGAGGAGAATAACGCTCGTTGAAACCATCCGTCGACCCGTTTTTCGTGGGCCAGCATTTCTTCGGATCTTCCTCAGGGTTTCGTCCTCTCCCCCTTACTTCCTTCCCTCCGCCGTCTCCCGCACCGACCCTCTCGCTGAAAACACCATAGCCGACGCTGCAACGATCGAATCTCGACGGTATGAAAGGGGACGCCGTGGACGCAGCTTAACCATGTGGGTTGTGCGCTCGACCGATAAAACGACTCGACTCGACGACGTGTCAGTGACCCTCTCTTGTCCCTTCCCCTCCTTCCTCCCCCGCCGCCTTCTTCTCCTCCTTTCCTCTGCGCCCTCGACACGGCCGTCGCGCGTCGTTCCCTTCGACTCGGTTTCCTTCTCTTTACTCCGACTGATATTTTCGAGGCACCTGTCCGCCGATGTCGACACGTCAGGTAGAGTTGGTGACGTTGTTTGTCTTGCGAAAAAGATTTTGTTTCTGTCTAATTCTGTTCGGCGGAAGACAATCGCTGTGTGGATTTTATTTTTCTACACTCGTTTCAGAGTTCTAAATTTTCCAATCAACGATCACTCTTGTCGAATTTTCTCCTTCGTATTGTATAATTAGTATGATTCATGATACACACCGTTAATCACGCACAAGAGCGCTATTACAGTAATATGCGTGTCAATGATATTCTAGGCACGCGCGAACGGTGAAATGCGTATTGGAATCGGAAAGACTCGGCGTCTCATGCGGACAGGCACCTGCGGGAATGCATTTTTCCAGGTTGCATACGCGGGCGGTATTTTAGCGCGGAGGCGGCAGGGCGAGGGAGGCGGTGACGTGATCGAGTCTAGCCGCTAATCCGGGCACCTTCGCAGAGCGAACGTGTGCGGCGACCGCGATAAATTGCGGTGCAATTACGCACAATCGCCGACGGGCGATATAAAATCATGCCGGCATGATTGCACCGTAACACCTGTTGGCGATTTCGCACGCGTCCCTAGGAGACGCGACGTTTCGCCACGCACGGCGATCCCGGAAAATAATGGTACTCGCCCCGTGCGCGATTTGCCACGTCTGCTTTACGGAGACGTGGATTTAGGCACTATTTACGCCGCCTGATCTTGCCTGGACCCTGGGAATTGTTAAGGTCGAGCTTTCAACGAGTGCTGACGCGAAGGAAACGAGAGGAATTCGGGTTCAGGTTACGGAAGAAAGTCGAGAAGTGAGCCTGCATTGTTGGAAATTATTTTTTGAGAATTTGTGAATATACGAGCTCAGTTATCTGATTATGAGTTCAGTTATCTGATCGAGCCAAACGAGTCGACATCGTTCGGTTATCCGGTTTTCGCGTTAAGAACGAGCGGCACTTGTTGAGATTGTTCGCAGCGTGAAGTGGAATGTAGCGCGAGAGCTGTTCGAGCAATAGTAGAAGACAGTGTGTAGCAATACTAACAGCATAAGTAGTAGACTTCCAACGGACCTGTTGGATTCCGAGAGATACAAATGCCGCGACGGATTTATCGCGTGACTATCATTATCGCTGTTATTTTATCGGTTGGACTTATTCAATTATCTTGGTCCCTTTGGTCATTCGATGATAAAAGTGGTCTTCCTGAAAGAAACTCTACACCTGCATCTTTATCTTAACTGAAAACGGAAGAGATTACCGATACGTTTCCAGGATCTCGGCATGGAAACGCCCTGCAAGTGAATCCCCGTTGCTGCATACTATCGCTTCGACAAACGAGTCGCGTAACGAGTCTATATCACTGGAGGATCACGCGCGACTAATACGGTGCCATCCTACGGCGCGGCGATCTTTGTGGTAAATTTTTCAAGAACGATCTTTCCCTCCGCGCTTGATAGTCGTATATCCGACTTTTCGAGATTATCGCGTATTTATCGCGCAACTCGCTGAGGCTGTGTCAAGATGATGTGTATCGGGAATGTCAACTAGCCAACTAGCCAGCCAGCCAGCCATCTAGCCAACCAGCCAGCCATCTAGCCAACCAGCCAGCCGGCTGCGACGAGAAATCGACAACCTGTTACGCGCGAGGCGCGCTCGACTGAGAACTCCTGGCGGCCACAAAGAGAGCAACGAGGTTGCCGCGATGCACGTGCATGCAAGTTACGCCGACCGGAAGTCGATAAAAAGCCCGGTTCACCCTCGTCATTCGCCACCAGCTCCTCGTCATGGGAAACAGCCTCCTCCTTCCACTCTCTTCTATTGGTCTTCTACGTATCACTCGCTCTCCTTCGCTCTTTCTTCTTGTCTCACACGCTCTTTCTATCGTTCTTCCATGCCATTCCCTTCCCTCTCGCTCTTCATCCAGCTACTTCTCGAGTGGTCCAGTAAACTCGGAGACCATCCCGAGGGGATTTACCGCTACCCCGTCTCTCCTCTTTCTCGCGTAATGCACTTTGCCTACGTATCCTCTTTCTGAACCAGCCACGCGGTAGTCTCGAGAGCTCGTCTTCCCCAAAGTGTCGGCCATATGAAACGGACGTTGACGTTGTTTCGTCTCAAGAAGGCTCTTTGTTCCACGCGTTTTAACGCTGCCCGTATAGCACCGAGAGGTCCTTTAAGGGGCCATTCCATCCACCGATGGTAATTTTTCTATGAATAGTTTTAGTCACTAAATTAAGTCACCATTCGACACGCTTCCCTAAAATTTGTATAGGAAGACGTTTCCGAAGTTGGGTACCAGCAACTTCCGCTACGGCCGCTCATTACTTCGTCACGGTCGGTTACAATAATACGCAATAATAGAAAGCGCCTAGGTATTTTTTTCTGGAGCTTCAGTTTAAAATACATATTTTTGTCATCTTGCATGTATGACAGCGTAATTTTCACTATTTACCATGACTTCACACAGAGGAAAATATCTTTTTAAATTTAAAAAATAAATATTTTTAGATGAAAATATAATTATCTATGGAAATTACTCTCTCCAACAAACCAATGTTTAAGTTAACAAATACGCGATTACTTTTCTTTCCAAGTAATTATATTGTTCAGAAATTGTTTTACGCAATCTTATTATACTTAAAAGCGCTTCCACACACATACATACATACACACACACACACACACACACACACTTTACTTAAATAAATTCAAAACATCTGACATTTATGTATGCATGTACAGATGTTGGTTTTATGGATAACGTCTGGAAGTTATATCTCTTACGCAGCTGACCTCTCACAAGATACAAGCAGGAACAAGAAACGAAAGTGTCCTGTGGTGTTTCCTGTGAAAGTTCCACAAGGACCACTACCTATCGTCGATTAAGACACGGATCACGGAGAGAAACGGGAAACAAGCGAGGAGTAACCATAAGCCCTTTTCCGAGAACTTAAATACAAACATGTGTATCTCCATAATGCGAGAGCTCTTTAGAGTAGAGGGAAAGCAGAGAGGAAAAAAGAGAGAAAAAAAGAGTAGAAGAAGAAAAAAAAAGAAATGGAGGGAAAAAACAAACGAATTTGTACGACATGTCGACAAACTATTCTCTTTGACTAACTTTAATAACTAGTGTTGAATAGACGTTGTGCAATTGGTGATAATCGACTTGCACCTGTTAGCCGCTGATTCGTTCCAACAAGTATACTAGTGTGATAATTAATATTACTCTCTAACAACCCGTCTCGAATTTTTCTACTTCATCTCATACAAAAAGTGACCGTATAAAAAACAGATAGAATTTATGTTCACAGGAAGTCAAACGTGTGAGTCAAAAAATAGGTCAGACAAATCATAGATCGTAAATAGCTAAACATCATTAGTAGCAAAGACGTATAGAAAGAAAAATCGAATAGAATTTTAAGTCACACAAAGAAAACAAAAAGAAATACTTCAGTAGAATGCAAAAAATGTCGACTTCTATGTCTTAAAGGGATCAATTGTAAACATTTCGCATTTTTCTGTTTTCAAGTGATTTCCACATTTCTGCATGTGCCATTTGTATTTCTCATATAACATGTGCAGCTTTGAGATATTATCCATAAATAATATAGCTCGAGGAATTTTGTGAAAGCGCCGACTATGCGAAGGGTTTCGAAACTTCCGTCGGTTTTTGCACGTTTTCGGGAAAGCCAAGCGTGACAGACAAGCAGGTAAAGGAAAGTAGCTTCCGCTGTTCGGTGAAGAGTAGTTCAAATCAATTCGAGGCCTCTTCGCGAGAGGATAAATACGTAATCGAGCGTCTTCTGCGACTTGGTTAAGCATATATATATATATATATATATATATATATATATATATATATAT
>NW_022639563.1:184042-224295 GCF_010583005.1 Odontomachus brunneus
GACGTAATACAAAAGCGGAAATAGAGCGGCAAATCGATAGGATCAGAAGAAGGACGCCGAATTCTCGCGTATGTTTTACTCAACTGTGCTAAATTAGTTACACCATGCCGACGGACGCGCGGGCCGGTTTTATCGAGTTTATTGGCTCGTAGGAGAGAGAGACCCACCTCCGTGTCGCTAAATCAAGATCCCGAGAGTCGCGTGTACGGGTCGCGGAGACGATCGCGCCTAATATAAGCCAAAGGAATCGCCGTCGGGGACGGCGGTGTGTATCAGGAACGCGGATCTGCGTCTGGTAGGTATATAAATACGCCACTAGGAAGTGCTTGCCAGCAGGAAGCGTCCGTGTCGGGCAATGAGAAACAATAGTGCGCCACGGCGACGACCGCCCACTCTCAAGTCGCGCTAAAACCGACCGAATTTTTCACCTGTCTTCTCCTCTCGTGTGATCTCATCTGGTTTTAAAAACATCCGAGCTCGTACGTTTGGGTATGTAACGAAAAATCGCGGCACTGGTCGCGACACGTCGATAAGTTTGAACAAAAATATTATTATGCAATTATTGTATCTATTATGTACAGGAAAATAAAAAAAAAAAGAACTGTGTTTCGAGTGATCCACTTGACTGTCTGAATTGGCGGCTTTTCACAATTCGTCGACTCTTACGCCAGACGAGGTTCGAGCGGAGATCGAGTGTCACACTGACTGAATCTCTTCACGCGGTTCTCCGGCTGCGGCCGATATGTTCGCTTTTGTACGATTTAACAAGAAGCACGGCGCAACGATGCGCCGGTGCGTGTCCATCTCTCACCGCCGCACGTTTCGCATTCGTACAACACGACGAGCGTGCTCGTCGGCTGATGTGGGCCGCGCAAGAAGTAATTAGTATGCTAAACTATTTTGTCACAGGCGTATGCATCGACCCAGCGCAGATAGCGGAAAGTTTTACGTCAGCCGTATGAATAAACGATGGCCGGCACATCAAAATAGATTCGCGTAAAATTATTCAGTAGGCCACGTGACCGGCCCGGTATTAATCGATATTACACGAGCATCGAGGGGACATGCCCGATCGACGGCCGCTTCACGAGGGAGAGATTATTTAGAGCGGCAAAATGACGCCCCTTTAAAGGTAGGGAACGAAGTATTTCGCTCTTTCTCTCTCTCTGCGAATAAAGCGCACGTACGTGCTGTTTTATTGGCGACTCGAAATATCAGACGCGATTGTTTATATGTTAAATTATTTGCGATTCATTTCTCGTAATTTTGCTGATACTGCTTATCGAGTGCCTCCGATATTGAGCCAATGAGAAGTTCTGCGAATTGCTCGAAGAAGAAGAATATTGCGCAAATTGTCGGTTTCAATCATGAAAGAGACAAAAAGAAAACATCTCACCGAGCACAATGTGAGAAGACGGGAAGCACAGCTTTCTTCCGAATCGATGCGGGGTCCGTCTCTCGAATAAAAGAATAGAGAGCTCTCGATCGTAGCTAAGAAGGTAGGCCAGAAATAGTAAAAAATGATAACGAACTAATGAACGAGGTCATAACATCGCCTCTCACGGAAGTGTTATTTTTATCGTCCGGGAGACACTGTCCTAGACGTTACGTAAGGGAGTCGTATTGTCTCGCCATCTTGTCCGTGAGATCGCGAATCGTTAAGCAACATCAATATTATAAATCTGCGAGGAGCCGGGAGAGACTTGGCAGTGCGACGAGCGGAGGCGATACGAGGAAAATAACACGAGTATTTCCGATATGAGGATGTCGTAGTGCCGACACTTTGTCCCTTGCGTTAATCACAACACGTTGACCAGCGCCGTGACCAGCGCTAACAATACTATACTGCGTCTTATAAAGTTACATATAAAATATAATGAATTGCTTCTAAAAAAAATTGTACCGGTTGGTTCAGAATCTGTCAATAGGAAGCTGATGAGAAACGAAAGATAACATACATATATATCCCGAATTATTTTGTTTATTTAGTGTATTTTCGATAATTCAGTCATCGGTCGAATTTATGTACAGTTAATTGGAAATCGACGTAACAGTCAGTATAATAAGTATCGTTAATATCGTTAATATCAGGAAATAGCGTGGAACCTAAAATTTTGCTGATAAAACATTTTGTGTATGTGAATGTTATAATTCGTAAGATTTTTTTCTTGAATAATTTTTGCCTGAATAAATTTTTATAATTTTGAAATTCACAATTTTCTTAATAGTACTTTATAAATTGTCACATTAATTAAATCATTGGTACTGTAACAACGGAGACTTTCTTTCCGCCTTTCCTATTAATAACCTCCAAGATAACACCAAAAAATATTAATAAATATAAAATATCTAAAACAGGTAGGAGACGATTTCCGCGACGTTGAACGAAAGGGAGACGCCTCGTCCGCAAATACCGATAGCCCATTAAATTTAAGCGTCCCCGGTCGTGGAAGGAAACGGGCCGGTAGGCACGCGAAATCCGTCGGCGCAAATATAAATATGTCGAGGAGGAAGTGTGTGCTATAATAATAGAAGTGCCGAGGTATGCGTCGCGCGGGAGAGGAATCGCGACGAGAGGCAGCCGGCTATTGCGGCGAACGCGGGAGAAAACACGAGACTACTCGCGTACCGCGAGTGTGTGCTGTGTTGCGTTCTGATAAATCGGAAAAGTGTCCCCAATAGCCCGGGAAGTAACGCCGAAGAACGATTGGTTGTCGGCTGATTTATCGTAATGGAATAATGCGATCGTAGGTGCGTGCGACGGTGTGCGGCTGTATCGTCGCAGCCACCCATTCCGATAAAAGGCCACCCATCATCGTGTTGCAATAACGATAGGATGTCTCCGTTGCTGGCCCGTCGGTCGGACTCGGGTCAGTGGACAGATGAGAATAAAGTAAAAATAAAACAGACGGGAAGGATTCTTTTTTTTTTCCGGGATTAACCAGCGCAATGCGAGCAGACGGAAGAGAGAGGTTGTAAAAAGACGCTTGCTTAGCTGTTGTTAAATAAATAAAATGCAGTAAATGTGTGAGATGGAGAGGAGTGGATTGACAATGCAAGGGAGACAACGTTGCGCGAGGTATTACAGGGAACTGCGCAATACATAATACATAATACATAATAGAGGGGTATAATGAAGTACGAATCCTAAATCAGGGGTAAATGAAGTCACACTCGAGTCCTCGTCTCTTTGAACAATCAGAGCGCTACGCGATAACGTACTGCGAAAATGTATCTCGCGCGTTGGTCGGAAAATTCAGCGTGTGCTATTTACATCACACGCGTCTTTGTCGACGTATCACGCACGACGATTCGCGTATCTTAAGAGCTGTTATTGCGCTGCGCTCAACTTCGAGTTCGGAGTTTCACCCACTTTCGCTGTAATTATTATCGGCGTCGGCCGCCCGGTAAACCACTGAGTGTGTGTCCTGTCCGTCGGCCGAAGATGACTCGATACGAGAGGCGAGAATAAAACAAGCCCCGTGAATTCTGTGTGGGGTCGAGCGGCGGGGAGAGGCGATAAGGGGTGGAGTAGGAAGGAGAAGAAGGAAGGAGGAGACTATCGTCGTCTCTTGTCCCGGATCCGACTCGTAATAATAGTTATTTCGACGGTGAGGAATGCCAGAGAGTACGCGCGAGCGCACCGTATGCGTGAAACACGAGAAGAGAAGAGAAGAGAGGAAAGAGACGAGAGGAGAGAAGAGGGAAAAGCAACAAAGATAAAGAGAAAAGGAGAGAGAGAGAGAGAGAGGGGGGAGAGGAGAGAAAGACGAGATCGACAGCGTAACGCATTAGGCTTTCGGAGGCCTCGAAAGGACAGGACAACCTCCACGTAATACCGTGTAACAGTATAACGTCGTAAAATTGCACAGCGCATTACTCATGCAAACCCCGTTTAATAGACAATGAATTTTATTCTCTATTAAGAAGCGATTCTTACCCTTTGCGCGGCGTGACTACAAAGGAAAATAATACGCATGACGTTGATGTGCGCGTGTACGTAAGATAAATTGTGCCACGTATATGCAAGCTTCTGTATCTTCGCCCCTATACATGTACATACGTGCATACATGTATGTATATACATATATACTCTCTATTTATACATGTATTCTCTGCGTATTCTGAAAGTAAATTCACGATAATGTTGAATAAACGTTTCGGTGGTTAAACCGCGCGATTATCATGTACGGCACGAGTCATTAGTGGACGAGCCGTTCATCCCCTCGATTAACAATTCAACGAGTAAAACGCGCGCCGAATAAAATCGCCGTGTATTCGAGGGGGATAAATCGAAGAATTCCCTACTTTTGTCGTTCCCCCGTAAAGACATCGGAATGAGCGTGCCGGATTTAAAAGCGTTCCGTCGTTCTCTTTGTAAACTCGGGAAATGTTTCAGCGGTGGAGAGAAATTTCGCGGGCGATAAAGGCGCGAGAAGCTCTCGCGAGATTTTGCGACGCGATCCTCAAAGCGGCCGAGCCGTTGTGCAACTTCTTTCAATCCGTCCCCCTAGTCGAGAATAATATTCCACTTCCGCGATATTTCACGACGTACTGAAACCAGTCACGGAAGTCTCCTCTTTCTTTAAAATATTTTTCCTCGCTAATGGAAGCGTCCGTATTTTACTTATTTGTCGGAAGCACAATATTGGCTCTTGAGATTCAGTACCATCTTGTAAAGTCTTGAGAACGTGCAAGTATAACTCTTAAATAAGTTACGTCATAGTAATACGCCGAGTGACATCTTTGAATTTCTTTTACTTTTGTTTTCTTATTTCTGTTTAATTATCTTTGGAATTTCCTATATCCTATATAAGTTATTCTTTAGGATTCCTATATTCTATATAAGATATTATTCTTGAGAGAAATTCTTATATATATTCATGTCTCACACTGGTTGTGACATTTCACATTATGATTGATTTGTTACAAGACATTTCGCACGCCCATCAAACCAGTTTTTCTTTTTTATATGCATTTTTAACTAACATCTACCTGGTCTGACTACCTTAATAGTAGGTACTTTAGTGTCTGACGGTACTAAGAATTCTCACAAGTCCTTTTCGACTGACGGAAAGTTCTGCCATTATTTTCGCTGAAGCAACGTCGACGGAATGTCCCAAAGTTTCATTCTTTTCTACGTTCTCAAAGCAACCTCTCTTTCTCTTTTGTCTAAAACACGGATATAGCCAAAGGCCGGAACAGGTCCACGCGATAAAGAGAGAGGCCGGATATCATCCATCGTACTGTCTGGCATTTTCTGGGGTCTTCGCTCGGTCGAAAGAAGAAAAGACAGGTTCCGAAAGATAAAGCCTAAGACAGCGGAAGACAGACCAAAAAAGAAGTCGAAAACGCCGACAAAGTTAAAGATAAAAAATAATTTACAGAAGACTATAATTTACAGAATATGGAGTTGATCTGTCAATACCATCTGTAAATACCATAGACATATATAATAGACTGCGCCGTCCTGTAAGAGGCGCTATCCGCAACACCCGAGAGAGAAAGCAATATGAAAAGTAGCTGTGTCTTATTCTAACACGCCAGTTGGTGGGGATGTGAAAAAAAACAGGGGAGTGCATGGAACAGAAGAAATGGTTCATGTGTGCTGCATTTGCAAATTTCAAGCTGGTGCTATTGACGTTTTCACTTTTTCCCCTTACCGTCAGTTACACTTCTCCACGACAACTCCCCTTCAACTTCCTCCCCGCTCTGTGTGATGTGCGAGAGAGAGAGCTACTTTTGGACTATCTCTGTCCTTCGATCCCTCGGACAGCCAGCCCATATAAACGCGCAGTCTATTATATATGTCTATGGTAAATACATAAAACTTTTTATTTGAAACAAATGAAACATCTTACGCCTTTCTTTCGGAGAACTGACTTCTTTTTTCTTCAGCGTATTTTTGAATACGGTCAGCACATTTGACGAAGGAATTAGATAAAAAATAGTACAAAAATGTGTTGTGCAAAAAATTAAAGGGACTATGAGAGATGCAAGTTTACCCCAAATTCACCGTCGCAGGTACAAGCAGTGGGACACCCTGTGTAACGTAAATGTATCCGTTATGTACCACAGGTGGACGATAAAAGGACGTAAAAGTAATTGGAGGAACAGGATATGTACAGACGCAAGGAGATAGACGAGGAAGAGAGCCGAGATAGGAAGCAGAGCGGGACGACGGAGGAGAGCGGAGAACAAAAAACGCGAAGGGAGAACAGGGGGACACGCGGAAAGGAGGAAGAGAGAAAGAGAAGAAGAGGACGAAGCCTGGAGCGATCGCGCGAGGCCGGAGATCCACCGCTCGCTGCCTCCCGAAAGGAGAAAAAGAGAAGGAGAGGTCCAAGGTCCGTGCTTCCGGTCCGGATACCGACCGGTTCTCCCGTTCTCGCGATACAGACGAGGTGGAGGAGGACGAAGTGAAGGAGGTGGAGGGAAGGGAGATAAAAGGATCTATCTTCCCGCCCAGCGAATATCCGCGTCGAGCAAAATCTCCGGGCGCGGGCAAACAGCTTTAATGGCACTCATACACCTCACTAATCTTTTATAAAAAGCACTATTTCATCATTTTTTTTTTTTCGACGTAAAAGCACCTCCGAGGGAAAGCGTGCGCGCACTTGGAAGTACTTTTCGTCGTAAAAAGTGAGCGAACTGGATGAATATTTAAGGAATGTGAAAATCGCGACCTCTTCCTGAGGCAACTCCTTTAAAATGCAACATTGTGAATCGCCCGAACGGAAACACAATGAACCTCACTCGGCTATAAAAGTCATAATGCGTATGCAAAAATTCAATATAAAAGTTGAATATTTTTTGCATGCGAGTACATATTCGTTTTTCAACTGAGGTACGAATAAATATACAGAGATTGCGCTTCCGCCAAGAGATTAAAGAAACTTGCTAGAATGCGGGAAATTCACGGCAGCAGGACGAATCTCAACGATAGCGGGATCTCGGCACGATTTATAAATCGATACACCGGTATGATGCGAGTTGGCGAGGAGAGTCGGCCGGCCGAACGAAACGCAATTAAACCGAGCTAAAGATTGCGTTCCGCTCGGCGTGTAATAAAGATGTAACAGTAGCTGTGAAACGCTACTGTGGAAATCCATCATATCGTTGCTCGTGTGACCAAATGTACCACACCACCGTCGCCGTTGCTGTGCGGCAATAAACGCAATTCCCGTTTATGATTTGCAAACGTATATTGCGCCGCGCGTGCGATGTTACATGGCGGGCTGCATTCTACGGATAGCCTCTATTCGTTCAATAATATATATATTCCAGTATTGCAACATTTTAAATTTATCTGGACGGACGTTTCGTGCGCTTTTATCATTTTGCAACTATTATAAATATTTTAAATATTGAAATATTGCTTTTATTCTGCTCTAAATTTATTTGGCCCTCCATACAACCTGAGTCTGGATCGATCCCGATTTTTGGAACATCGACGGGCTTCCATCGATTTTGATGAAAGATGAAAATCATTCGCGACACTTGCTATCTCTGCATTGTCATAGCCGATAAAGGATTATCGACGCAATGGCAATGACATGGACGACTAAAATACACGTCGGATCCGCGATAATCGGCCCACGCGTGACAGACATCGATTATCTCTTGCATAATAACGATCTGGAGAGCCATGATGTCAATACGCCTTAGGTAGCTTCTATGTCGATCTTTCTGTACAAAGAAAATTCACCATAGAGCATCGAGAAATGAAAAATTTCGATGAAGAGCTCACAAAAACAATCGAAGAGAAACTAATAGCAGTAGTACCTTGTTTCGCCAAAAAATCTACAGTTTTCCAATCCCCTTTTGGGAAATATTCCAAATAAAAAAAGAGAAGAAACACGAGATCACCGTTAAACGGCCGTCTCGTTTTAATTTATTTAAAACAAATCGCTCGCTTCCAATGAGAACGCGCAGTTTCCGCATAGTTAAGCGCGTTCCACTTCTGCACGCGCGAAAAAAAGTAATCTGGTTATAAATATAAGATTAGAACTTCCCGGAATCGACGCGGTTCAAGCTCTGTCCTATTCGCTTTACGGACGTCAGCATCGATCGTGTTTGTCTAGCCCAGTGTCGCGCCTGTGTTCTCGTATGCAATGTTTCCTTCGGACACGGTGCCGAGACTCCGAGACAACCTGACAAGGATGTACGGACAACTCGGTGTAACTAGATTCGCGCAAATTACGACTTATGTCACATCGCACGTAAACTATTCATATCAGCGTTATCAACTAAACGGTCGATATTTATCAAATTAGATATTGTGACGCGCGCTCTACACTTCCGCTTCCTTCGCACAAATCGCGAAGATAATCGTTTTCAGGTCTTTCACCCCCCTATCGCTGCTCTTAAGAGACACGTAAGACTCAAACACGCTCACATAAAACGCACCGTAAAAAACGCTTTTAACTTTATCTCTTTTAGATTTCGGAACAGAAATGGGAATAAAAATCGCGAGTCTCCATTTCGCAAGCCAAGCCTTTGAATTCGACGGTAGAAAAAGAAAAGGCAAAACGAACGAGAGTAAGTAAATGTTACTCGTCGTTAATCCACACGGTTAGTCAAGGTCGAGGAATTTTCTTCGCGAGTCAACCGAGCGAGTCTTTCCTCCGATCTCGACGATCGATAGAGCCCTACGTGGAGAAGCACCGGAGAAATTTCCATGCCCCTACCCTTCCTTCGTCCTTGACCGCCCTAGCCCCTCACCCTCACCTATCCCCTCGGGCCGACGGTAGTGCTTCCTCCCTTACTTCCGGGTTCCGGGTTCTTCCGGCGAGCTCCATGGAATTATGTTAGAAAGGCTTTCTTCTACCCCTGCGCCGCCCCTCCGCCTCCTCGCTGCTTCCTCGCTGTACGCGCCCTTCGCAGCCCACCTCTCTCATTTTCCTCTATTCACCCTTCTCCGGCGCCCTCTTATCAACGTCGACTTCGACGGACCACCCTTCGTCGGCCGTTTCCTCTCCGGCATTACACCGAGCGAGACTAAAGGCCGCGCCTTTGAATTTCACGACGATCTTTCACGCGATTCTTGCGCAGCAAAATACGTTTAAAATCATCGGCAACCTAACGAGAAAGAGGCGGAATGAAAGAAAGAAAAAAAAAAAGGAAAGAAAAGAGGCGTTCGCTGAGAGATTCGAAACTTTTCAAATTTTTTTACCTCGAGTGCGTTTCCAGTGACAAGTGACCGCTCTTGTCAGAATATCCGAACGAGCAAGATGGATGAGAAAAAGGAAACGGCAAAAGTGAGAGGGGAAGGGTGAGGAGAGGGGGACGGAGAAGAATGGAGTAGAAATGAGTTGGAAGATCTCGCATTATCGTGCTCCGGCAATATCAACCGAAATAACCGGCATTCTTCCGATATCTTTGCGGTTCGGTGAAAGCGCATCGCGACTGCCGATACAACGGCCGGTGCACCGGCGGCGATGCCCCGAGAGTAATTCCGGTAATTCGTCCCCTTTAAATGCTAATGTTCCGTCGACGCGGCGCGACGCGACGCGACGCGACGCGACTAGAAGCCGCCGGGAGAGGTCTTCGTGCGCGTTTCTCTATTCGCTTCCGGGTGACAGGTCTTCCAGCGGGACAGAGTCGCGCGTTCAAAAGACCGTCTTTCCTCTCGTCTTAGTCGCGAGTTACCGTCTCTCCATTCCAGTCGACATTCTCCTTGGAAATTCTACGTTCTTTCAGCACTCACGTCAGCCTCGGACGCGTATTATCCACTTGACACTCCACGCTTCTACATTTCTATGTATTCTACATCTCTCTATACATATCCAAACTACCTCCGCGTACGTGTGTGTGTGTGTGTGTGTGTGCGCGCGCGTGTGTGTGTGTGTACGCGCGCGTGTGTAGATAAAAAATATTTTTTCTCTGTCGTAGATATAATTTTCATCATAATTTCAATGATAATGCGAATGCATTACCGCGGATATATCTTGCGTGAAATGCTACTGCATATCTTCCGATTTTTACTTCCTCAAATGTAGATTGTGATATAAGAAAAATTGCGCAAGTAACAAGAACATTAATAATAATAATGTTTGGTATTACTTTTAACGTGAGCGTGTCGCAAGGATACTGCAAATTCTAACTTAAAGCGGAATTTCGTTCAAAAACATTCGGTTCGATCGTAAATCAACATGCCGAGCGCGCGCTAGATCGCCCGGCTTGTACTTATTAATTTAATCGTAAATCAATCAATGCGTCGCGACCTGCGTACACGATAACTGGTGAATATTCAAGTAGCAGCGACATTAATATCCGTGTTTCTGGTGTCATCGTATCCGGCGTAATGCTTGTTAGGAAAATTACCCGCCGGCGGCAAATAAGTTCTGAATCTCGGTGTATAATTTATCCACATGGAAACTGCAACTCTTTATGTAAGTCGCAAAATTGTGGGTTTCCGTGGGCGCGTTGTGTAACGTGCGACGGTTATTTAAATCTTATAAAAATGTCAACGAATATATCGTGCTACACACGTCTTGTGCAAGTTCGACTTTTAGCGTGAGCTGAGTTTCCAATCACGACCTATCTCACAAGTGAACGTCTTAGGCTAGAAAGCTGCAGAGTGCAGGGTTTAATATTCTCATACAATGATGACATGTGCCAATCACAATTGCAAATGACATGTAAGTAATAAAATAATTATCTGTTCGATAATTAACATTCCGACAGTCCTCACCGTAAAATCTTATCTTTCTTAATTTTGTTCGCCTACCTCTCTTTTAATTTGATTTAATTACCTCAAGTAATTTATCTCAAGTACAAAGGAAAAGACAATTGTAAAGAGATATGTATTAAAATACAAGACATTACCCTTTTCCAAAGTACGAGTAAAACCACATGTATGTTGCCACATGTATCTTGCCAAACACGTGGACGAAATATAGAGTTGAAGAAGAATCGTCCTTTTCCTTGGATGAAACGAATTGTACTGAGCTTTGCTTTTAAATAAACGTTTTCGTTTTGAATAAAGAATTCGAGAATTCTACCTGCTTTTATTTAATAACATGTAATTTTGACTAACTGCAGCAATCTATTTCTGGAATGGAGGTTTAAGTTAGGAGAATTCATATAGAGAAGCAAAGAAGAGAAAGGCAGAAGCCAATCAGAATCCACATTGTTGGTTAGGTAACAGTCGACAGTTTCTACTTTTCTGCCAGCGGGAATTTTGATTGGTTTCTGTTCGCTTTTTTTTCATAAATGAACATCTCCTTTTCGATAAATAAGTCCCCTTTTAGATGTGGATATTGGCCTACAGACCAAAGAATCATCAAAGAAGAAGAGCAAATCTATTTAATTTTCCCACTTAGAATTATGTCCTTTCTTTATATCTCAGTTTGTTGATTCAGTTTATTTGTAGTAAAAAATTTTAATTTAATTTTAATTTTGCTTACGTGGGACTTAGTAGGGTACGCTACTGCTTAAAGACTAAAGTATCTCATTTAAAGAAACAAATACGTTTAAACGCTGAAAGAAACGACAACGTTTTTAATTCTTTTTGTAAGATTATGTAAGGAACGTAAGGAACTAGCAGATTTCTGAAAATAGAAGTGCACATCTGTAAATATTATTCACTCTTAAGTACTCTCATTTGCAAAAATCCCCCACACAATCCCTTACGTTTCGTCGTGTAGAAAAAAATTCGATGCCTTTACCGCTCCAATTTTACCGTCGTATTGTATTATTGTGTGCTATCTCCGTGAAAAATATAAAGAAGATAATAATAGAAAGTGACCGTGTAAAAAAATGACCGGAAAAGCAGTTTATTCTTCTTCGAGAGTTTATAACTAGAGAATAGCATAAGGATTATAAAGAGATAAGATCTTACATGTAATTCCTTTCTGCTTAGCACAAAGGTACAAAGGTACCTTGATAGTCCCGAGAAAACAAAACTGAAAACTCTTGAATGTCTGCTAATTGAGTGTCTGTTCTGGTTTTAGCGCGATTTTCCGACAATGACGATGACGACGACGACGACGACGACGACGACGACGACGACGACGACGCGCGTGGTATCGAAGTCGAGAGAATACCACATGGACCGGATTACACGCACGCCTCTTCCTTGCCCGCCCGCTTCGCTCTTTATAACCCGTGCATGCAGATAACCTATGTACATATCGCAGCCGTCTGTCGGCGGCAATGGCGTCATCAGCATCGGAAACCACCGGCGACCAAGCCGGATGTCTTCGTGTCAGAGCGATAGGAATCAACGCGCGCGAGCGCACGCATTGAGTCGGCATCAAATGACTTCGCGATTTCTCTCGCGCGAACTCGCATTACGATTATTCAATTTAACAGGTGCTTCCTCTCGCGTCGAGTCGATCATTCGACCAGCCTCCGCAGTTAATTGCACGCCAAATTTCGATGTTACTGCCTCATTGTTTTACTCAGACTAGAATTCGTTAAGTGTTTCGAAACTTTCTGGCGCCTATGTGACGACGTTTTTGATTTGTATATCGCAAAAATTCTCAAAGCCTACAAAGCATCTGGCTTGAAACGTGTTCGAGTCGGAAATTAGGTTCTTTTCGGAATTTTTCAGAACTTTCTTCTTATTCTTCTTCTCACGTTTGTTTCAGTAGAAATCTCTATCTAGTAGTCTTAGAATATGTAGTCGTATTTTACGCTTCTTTTCTGTTTCTTTCTTCCCTTGAAAGAAAGGCGAGATTTTCGCAGGGACTCTGTCTAACGGGGTTCGGATATTGACTGCTTCCAAGGCTGAGTGACTTCAGTGCTGGTCTCATAGGAACTGGTGTTGCAACGACTCTGAAGTGTTCTCACGAGTGATAATGCATATCATGATTGTTACACGTAATTAGTGATTATACACTGACTCGATCCCGACGGATGAGTTAGCACCGCCATGAAGAGGACTCAACTATATTGCTCCGAGATTCGTGCAGATCTCGACTTACGCCAATGAGCGCGACCGACCCTCCGCTTTGTCTTCTTTACTATCTACTTACGGAGTTTGTAAACATCTTCACGGCGGGTTCTCGCGGAGCTTTGATTGCGCGCGTTGCAGCGTCACGTCGGTGCCGGTACCGTCGTCTCGCTCGCGGTTTCGCAACGAGGAAGTATCGCGGGCGGGACGGTGCATTAATCAGAAATCAATCCGCGTCGAGCAGCGGACAAAGGAGGAAAGCCCCGACTCTCGCGCCTGGCGCGAAGAGGAACCGAGGATGTCCTCGCGCGCCTCTTCTTTCATTTATGTGGAAACCAAGATCCGACACTTCCCCGTGACGAGTTTCCTTATTGTCTCTATTTTCCTACCTATTTTTATCGCGACATCGATCCGTAACGGCGCAGACGGTAGATGCGACACAATTGCTCCGGCTTGATAAAGCCAGCGCCTATCGTTTCTTTGGAATTTTCAAGTGCACTTATCGATTTATCGTTAAAACGTAGTAAGTGATAGCGTCGTAAATTCGTCACGATTCTAAACACGAGTAGTTCCGGCTCGCGTGAAGTCATAATTGCAAAATGTTTACATTCAGTTTGAGTATTCCACGAATGCCAAGACTAACAAAATCAGATTGTCAATAAAACAAAAAATATGTTTTTCTTCGTACTCTTTTGTACGGAGTTGAATGTGGCGAATACGGGGGCGATCGACAAAAAAGCTTTCGTGACACTTTGCGAGGCAAGAGCCGATATTATCGTAGATGCTATTTTCAACCTAACATAAGCAGGAGCGCCTCTTTTCACGCGCGCGCGAAGATGTTCTGATAACGTTTTCTCACAGACGCGCGTCATCCCGTCACGCATAGTTCACGACGGAGATCGAAACCGATATAATGTCATACGAGTTCAGACTCCGACGCCACAGGCACGCGTAGATGATCGCCTCGTTTATATCTGTAACAACAGCGACGGCACGAACGGTGGCGCAAGATCCTTCCGTGCGTGTAGCGACAGTAACGGAAATTGAGCTCACGCTGAAACTACATCGATACTATATCGATTTCGATCTTCGACCTTCGAGATAACACCGTATGAAATGTTCCTCGGAAAATTTGAAAGATAAAGCTACTCTCATCCCCGGCGTAACAGCGCGTAACATGGAAAATGTCTTCAGTTTAGAGAAAAGCTGGGAGAAAAGTAACAGCTTCGCGCGCCACTAAAGCCCAATTTATCCTTGGATCAATTTTCAGAGAGTAATCAGTTTAAATCGAACTGATTGGACATGCAACTGTAAATTAGAAGCAATCGAAAGCTCACTCTAAACGATTTTTCTCGTTGTGTCATGTGAGAAAACATTGGAAAATCTCCTTACGACATTTCAAGATGTCTTCGCACGTATCTTCAAGTGTCATTCGGATATTTCAAATGTTTTTCTTTTTCAAGTAGAAAATTCCATTTCAAATCCTACCGCAAATCACAGACCGTCCAAAGTGTGGGTTTCATGAAATAAGAATCATTTGTCCTCAGTTCACTCGTTTGTCACAGTGTGCGGCGGCTGCGCGAAACTCACGGAAATCTTGCGAAAGCCGCAAGCAGGTATTACGCGCGCGAGCTCGTCCAGGCTCGCTCGCTCGCTCGCGTTATGTAAATGATAACGCGCAACTTCCTTAATAACGATTAAGAAATACGAGCGGTTCCTACCGGGCTGGTTTACGTAAACGTTTCCGTATACGGCAAGGTACATGTTAGATCCCATCGATCTGTCGAGAAGAGACGCGTGTAGGCGCTTTCGTGTTTACGTCGTCGTCGTTGTCGTCGTCATCGTCATTGTCGTCGACGTCGTTATTATCGTTCTGGCAGACAGCGGCCGAAGGCTTATTTAAATGCTAGTCGATTTTCGAGCGATAAGGTTATGTTCGAACATTACCACACTCGTGAGATATTTGAACGCCTTACTTCCGCGTGTCGATACGACACTGCGATCACTGCTACGTAGTGGTTTCCGAATTTGAATTTGAATTTTTGCGAGCACTTGTAGATAGATGAGCTAGTTGTGTTTAAATTATACCGAGAAAACACCGACAAAACACGTTTTAATATTCGCTCGTATCTGCATAACGTGCGCAGCAAGATGTGTGAAAATAATAATCGTTTAGTCGAATATAGATTTAGTCGAATGTAGATCACAAATATGTTCTCTGCCTGGGGATATGAACGACTCATATCTTCGAATAAATTTTTAGGGACGCAAGCTATACTTGTACGATAGCGCAAAAATTATTCCGTTTGATAGGTAGAAGCGTACTACGATCCAGGTATTTCAGGTATTTTTAGCTGCCTGAAATGTAGCTTAAGCATCTTAACTATCGCCACGAGTTAAATATAATAGTAGCTTACATAACTACAGCTAATTATATACAATTGCGGCGCTCATTTAAGGCCGCCGCAAAATTACCAATAAAACCAATTAGCATTTTACATTCGATACTCGCGGGATAAGGCGAGTATTGTAATATTAAAAATATAAGGCAAGTATCGTAATATTAAAAATATAAGGCTTTGGTAATATTAAAAATTACCAAATACAGTTATCATCCTTTTTCTTTTTTATAAATATGTTTATAAGACTCTTTGATGTCCAATCAAATAATTCAAAAGCCCATGAGAGTAAAAAAACAGTTTTTCAAAATTCGACCTTTTATCAACAGAAATCAAATTGTGGGTTGTTTGTCGTCGACTTGAGAGATCATAGTCAAATAAGCGAGACAGCAATTGAAAGATTTCTCTCTCGTTAATTTAAATAATCATAATAAGATAAGATTACCGTTATTTTGAAATAAAACCGCAGGTAAATTAGAAACTGAGACAATTGTTGTCTTGTCTCGTTTATTTGACTTTTTCTCGATTATTGATCTACACAGTAATAATTTTTATGAGTGTTTACGTTCTAAATATTCATCATTGTAGGGATGAGCCGAAAAATAGAACCGAAACGAATGATTTCAATAATATATTTTATTTCTTGACTATCTAGAAGTTATTTCTGTATTTTTATTACACTATAATACCTACGTATTGACTCTCATAAATTCTTGTGAATTATTTCATTTTTGTTTTATACCTGCTATTTTTAGATTCTAAAGAAACTTAATCGCAAGAATCTTCAAATTTCGAAGGAACAAGCAAATTCGTTTGTTGCAGGAGAAAGTCGCGCGGGATCGCTTCTTTTCGCGCGATGCTCGACGATATTCGACACGGGTCGACTTTGCGCTATCTGAAGACGAGCGGCGCCGCGTTAGTCCTCCACTTGTCGATGTGCCGCGACAACAAAGTCGCGATGACGTCAGCGGCTCGCGTTAATTGAATTCCATGCGACCGTTTATTAACATTGCTGAGCGGATTAAAGCGAGGCCGGGCTTTCGGCGGATTTCCGGGTTCCGCGTATCGCATCGAGCCGGAATCAACTGCTCGTATTCTCGTACGCGGATCGTAACGAGCCGCGATCCGCTCCGAATCTTTCGCGCGGGGCAACGCGAGGGAGAACGAAAATCGACCGACTTGGATCGCTGATGACCTTTCGCGTGCGAATTTAATGGATGCGCGCGAGGATAGTAAAAGAATAAGCTGAATAAAGCGCGATATTACGAAGACGAGGCGCGGAAAAACGTCTTATCGACTGTTAAGTCGCGCGAGAACTGATTCGCGAACTTGATGAATTTGCAAATGTAAAGGAGAATTATTATACGACTAAGATAAATCGATAATTTTGTGCACTGCTCACCAAGTAAACGCGCTGTGTTTCCTCCAATCTGTTGATTCTCTTAATCGCGTATGTTTGCGTATGTTTGCGTATGATTGCGGACGAGACGTAATGATGTGCTTTGATTTGACAAGTGTAAGTAGCAGTAAGTAAAAAATACGGGGTGTACCATAGCTTGCACGGGTAAAAACTGAAAAAACAACTGACTTTGCGTCGAGTGCGTATTGAGTGCCGTGATATTTAACACTAATGTAAACAACACTGGACGGAATAACAGCGCATTTCGGATGCCGCGAACTCCCGCGGGAGATTACGTAAGCCGAAACAGCGAAAAATCGATCGAGAATCGTTCGATTCCGAATGCGAGAGCGCAGAAAGGAAAATCCGGTCTCCGAACGCGCAGTGTTCGCGTGAAATTGGAGCAACGTTCGCCCGTCGCCGAGACGGCGATAAAACGGCAAGCGGCAATAAATTTTGATAAATCTTGCTTTTCAAGATCGTATGCGGAATACGCAGTTCGCGAAACGCGTGGGACTCGGTAACGCCGCAGGAGAGGAAAACGACGTTCGACGCGACGAACACCACCACCACTACCACCACCACCACCACCACCACTACCACGACGACGACGACGACGACGATGACGACGACGACGACGACGACGACGACGACGACGACGACGACGACGACGACGACGACGACGACGACGACGACGTTCGCTACGGTTTGTTTACAGCGGAGAATCGGAAGTGCGCGCGCAACGGATATGCACGCGACGAACACACGCACGCTCCCGCGTGTGGGGTGTGCACGCATACACACAATACACACCGCAAACGTCGTCGACGTGGCTCGTCGCGCGAGCGGCGAATTCCCCGTAACAACATGCAACATACGAGATGCGGGAAAACCTCGCGGGCAATTACCTCGATCACTGTCTGCTCCGCACGACTCCGCTCGATGTCGGCTGCTTCTCGCGAGTAAAATCCTCGTCGGCAGGCCGAGCGGCTGTCAATGTCACTGACCGGGCAGCTGTCAATGTCACTGGTCACTGGTCGCCGTCCAATGATAATCGGGACACAAACCGTTCATCGGGCGATGATGAATCGCCGATCCCGTTTCTCCTCGTGTGTCGCGGGCATGCACGCACGCACGGGGCGACACGCGCGCGTGTAATCAGGTCGTGGTGGGCGGCATCCGCGAGAGGAGGGAGAGGAGGGGGTGGGAGAGAGTTAGAAAGAGAGCGGCTGTCCACAGAGCGAACTTTTCGCCGCGACGACGCGAACACGTGAGAGGAATTATGTTGGCAGCGCGAATTATCGGCGGGCTCGCGCGCCAATCATGTATCACAGCAGAACGGCAGAGAATTCTCGGTCATAGCACTCCCGAGAAGAAGCAGTTTATGCTCGCACTTGTGTGTCACTTTGGTCCTTTTGACTCCTTGTCACTTGCTTCTCGACGACGACGACGACGACGACGACGACGACGACGACGACGATGAAGACGACGACGTCAGCGACGGCGGCTGCGACAGCGGCGACGACGACGACGAAGGCGACAATTTGACGCGGACGTGCGCAAAGTTCGGAGCGCGACAACGCGACTCTTGCGCAAAGATCCGCTTCGCGGAAGCGATAACAGCGAATCGCTCGCGCGTCGCTAGTGCTCGTCGAGCAATGGCAATTGCGGCGCGACTGCGGCACACACAGCTGCAGCTTGATCGCGAAAAACACCAATCACGTCTCGAGGTCGGCGAGCGACTGAGCTGAACTGAACTCACGGACGCAAAGCCGCTGTAGGAAGTGCCGGGGAAGTGTTGCCACCAGACCTCCTCCTTTCTGCCTTCCCCCAGATGTTACTCCCGTTCCCCCACCGCGCGTCTCTCATGCGCGCGAGTGAGACAGCGCAACGCAAATCGAGAGCGATAGGCAGGCGCGGATCCACGAACAGCGGGGAAACGGAGCCTTTCCATCCTCGAAAATTTTCCTCACATTTTTGTCTTTGTATAGCGTACGTTTGTTTTTACTTCACACACTATTTTCATATTTCGTGTGTAGGCGATATTTCTTTTGAAAATCAGCTTGGCGATACGCGATCAGTGATATCGTGTGTATCGAACATAATCTGTTACGAGATGCAATTAAATCGTTGTAAGTGATAAATCTGTTGCTTCTTATATGATGTAGGAACGATAGTCCGCGCGACAGGAGGGCGTAAAGAGATTGAACGGGAGCGACAATTTTCTTTTCTTCGCAAAAAGTAATCGCGTTCCGCGGAACTTTCGGCAATGTTACATTAAGAGTTCGATATAAAAGATAAGTCGAATCGAAATCGAAGTGTGTCACACATTGTAAAGATTTTAGTGATTAAACTTTTCTAGTGGTTCTTCCCCCCTAGGAGTCAAGTGGTATAACCAACAAACTTACCCCCAAATGCGAAGTCTCTGAATCCGCCACTGCCAACAAGTGGTATCAGTCGACAGTCATTGGCGGCTGCCGGCAACGAATCGCGCGTCACCTTTGGCGCGCGAGCGGCGGCACCGACGGAAATAATCGAATCGCAGTCACGGCGGTCGAGTGGGGAAATCGCCGCAAAGTTGGCGGTACAGAGCGGCAACAGAGGGAGAAAGAGGAGGGAGACTCGCCGACTTCCTCGTAGCTTCCTCGTAATCGTGATCATGATTGTCGTCGAGTTAACCCCGGACGATCGTTTCCACTTGTGAGCAACGTAGAACAGCATGATGGAAGTAGCCGGGGCTACTTCGGAAATAACGTTACGGTAAATTTTCGTCTTCTTTCTTATGCCTCAGACTAATATTGGATCTATAACAAGCCGAGCTTGTCAATTGCCTATCGGCTATCAGGTAAAAGATCTATGTATTCGAAACATTAGAGTTTAAGAATTCTATAGACTCAACACGATAAACGATCCATCACAGTTATTCTGATTTCCCTTTAATTACGCATGTATCGATCGTATTTAGATAATCATGCGCGTGTACGTGTCAACCTCGAATAATTAATAATAAAAAGTTGATGAATTCGCGTTGTGGAGAACGCGTTAGATTATAATCTATAAATTTTTCTGATTATCCGTGTGGTCGGGAAAAAAAGATTTAAGACTGTTAGTTAAAATAAATGGTTAAAGAGGAGAGAGGGAAGTTTGGAAAAGTAGATAGCGTGTCATAGAGCACAAGAGAGGCTGAAGACCCTGTTGCCCGTATTCATAGTCAGGCCTTATATTTAAGGCTTCCTTAAATTCATTTTCAGATACTCTGTAGCCAATAAAATGATCCAATAAAATGAGCATCTAAAAATGAACTTAAGGATATCTTAAATATAAGGCCTGACTATGAATACAGGCATGTAAGTCGCTAAACTGTAAAAAAAAAAGTAGAATTTTTATGTCTTTAATCACAGTTATATAGATACATGAATATCGAAATAAATGTTCCATTCGAAAGTAATCGGAACTAAGAGACATTAGTAGCGCCGTGCATAAGCCACGGCGACTGCCTACAAGGTGCGCCTGATTTACGTCTTTGTCTAATGTAAAGTTGATTTTAGGTTATTGATCTACTTGTGAGTACGTCGTGATTCTCGCGAAAACGACGCGCAACTATGTTCACATCAGGATTCAAACGAATCATACGTTTGCGTTGACCGGGCATCGATGTGTGAGGCTGCAAGTTCCCATTGACGGTTTCGACAGATCGTGTGATTTCTATGCTCACAAGTAGACGCTTGGTTTACGAGAAAGATTCTCCGCGTCAGATATGGGTAAGTGAGAAAAGCTATCGACGTCCAGCGTCGTACATCTTGTAAATGCTTGATTGCTAACGTAACGTTTTTAACTTTCCAATCGACTCTTAACCGAAACGTTCATGACAAGTTTGTATGAGATTAATACAAAGAATGCGAATTTGACTAATTTTATTAAGAATATGATAAAAATTTATGTATAGTAAGTGACGTATAGACTGTAAAAATTGCACCATTGATAACGTGCTTAATATTTTGATCAAGAGAATGATAATGTTTTATGATTAACAATGAGCGAGTCGTTTATTTTCGTTTTTCTGGATATTGTTCAATATCCATTTTCAGAGCAATCTACAGATTTTATTCATCTTAAGAATTGAATAATGATAATATAATAAGGATTCAAATATTTAATAGATAGTATATAATGGTCAATACATAACCATGACATATACACATTGCATAATGAAATATTAATATATCTTTAACTTAATAATAAAAATATTTATCTCTTTATCTCTTTCTTTTGCTAATTTTTTAAAATGTATCACTTAATCCAAAGTTAAACTTGAATTTATATATTTTCAGGAAAAGTGTCCATACTATTCGATCCCACTGAAGTTATGATAATGCTTTGACACATCAGAAGCTAGACTCAAAGTTTCAAATGTTCATACTATACGTCTATGAAAAAGTATGAAGTTACTAAAAACAAGGTAAGATATAAACTCTTCTTGTTAATACATCCCTCGTAAATGTAGATCTGAAGCAATTGCTCAATTTGTTGAACTTAGTTAAGTAATAACATAAAAACAGTTTATAACAACATAATAACATTAATCTATTAACGTTACAATAGCATCCACTTGGCAATATTTAGTTAAATTACTCCCACATATTAATGAAATAATAAATCTTTGTACAACTGTGGGATTTTTTAATTTAATTTTATTTAATTTACTCAATGCTCAATGGAACTATATAAATGTATGATGTGTTCTTCATAAATGTATGATTTTTCATTGTGTATTTTTCAATGTTTTATGTTAATTTTGTGTCAACAAATTGAATGAATATGAAAGCTTATCAGCATAAGCTTTTCTACATTCTGTTATATATAATAACTGAATTATAGAAAAGCATTGTATCAGCGTAGTTTAATTACGTATGTACATAACATTATTGAGTTATCCAATCATTATCGATATCCGTAGTATTGTGTACGTGCAAATAAATAAAACGTTTATGGAGGACTTATTTTTTTAAAATGTTTATACGCAGCTGCGAACAGTGGTATAGCAAAAAAATTTGCTAACTAATCGTGCGATAAGATGCTTAATCGGACGGGAAGTAATCGAATCTAATAATCACAGAATGATTGGCAATAACAAACCATTACGTCAGATGGATTCTACAATCTCATGGTATCATGAATTGATTTTCTAGAATAACATGAACGTAAATGAATCGTATAATCTTTTACGTCACAAGAAATGTGATAACTCTTTCGAAGGCGAAAAAACAAAAATGATATCTTGATTTTCGCTTACCACTGAGCAAGTTGTGTTATTAATGAACTGTATCTAAAATTCATCTTACGTAAACTGATAGTGATCTACAGCCGAAATATAGTGCTTCAGGCGTTTCGCGATCAAAGTCGATCGCTGCATCAACAGCGAAAATACAAATTTAGGTACATAGGTATCGCTCTTTTTCCTGGCGCCTTGCGCCAATAACTCGTTTCGAGGTAAAAATCATGGAATGTCCCAAAGATATCGCAGGAAATCATTACTAGGAACGGTTCTAAATCGCGCTCATTTAAATTTCTTATACCTAACGATCGCATTTTTTCATACTTTATTTGCTATGTTATTTACATGATATGCAAAAGCACTGTCAATAACCGGTTCCTCTATCCGTTTGCTATACAACGAAACGCGTCATCTCGTGCAGTTTTAAACGATGTTGAATCGTAGAAAGAAATTTTTTGTTTGTTCTTGTTATTCAATGTAATAGCTTATAGAAAAACGATAACGATATGTAGGAACGAGGGAATCAAAATTTTGGTAGAAATGCAAAAGCATTTTTACTGAGTAATTTTTTCAGATTTTATCTACGATTTTCATATTCATTATTTGTACTCATTCTTACACATTCAACCCGCATTTACCACAGACAGTAGAGAACGATATTTAAAAAGCAAAGAAAGATACACAATGTTGTTGTTAATCCGGTCAAATTCGTCAATTCATCATAATTTAGAGCAAACAAGTTTTCTTTCTTCCTCCTCTACATATCAATCTTGCTATCACCACCGCTCTTTTCATTATTTTGTTCGCGGCAAAATGCGAAAAGTGGCCAAAATACATCAACCACATGGCATAGTTATATTAATTTTCATCTTCTTTCTATTGAATTTTATAACAAAAAATTGTTAACAAATATAGCGATTAATAAAATTTACATGATCGAATTAAAAAAAATTTAAAAGTGATTTTATTTTAATTAATTGAATATTTAACTAAATTTTCAAGTTTTAATTGATTTTATTGGTTAATTGTAATGTAATTCTTAAATTCTTTAGTTGAGAATTGGAGCAAAAATAGTTTATAAATTTTAAACTATGGTAAAGAAGGAATGAGTTCACGAAAAATACATTTTATGAGATCTATTACTATAAAAATAAATCATGAAATATTTATATGAACAAAAAACTTGCCATTCATCGAAGTAAATTTTATATTCATACGGAAATGGAACGAAATGTGTGGTTTGGTACTGTTTAATCTTCGTTAAACCCTGACCTTGCCACGATAACAAGCCTAATTTTCGTTTCAAGTGGATATTATCGGTCGTTTGGTCTTCGTTGTTATTTCTTTCACTTTCATGCGGAAAGTTCCTCGAAGATAGATAATAAATTTTAAGCGAGAAGTTACTGTTAATCCGAGAATGAACGTTTCGAATTATCATGAAAAAATGTCACTCAACCAAACATCTTAAGAGTTGATGTGAACGATAAATGAGTTTTAAACAAACAAGTTTCCATTTTTTCTCTCAGTGTATTAGTACATAATTTGAATCTCTTTAGGAAATCAAGTATGTGCGATCCTTCACGTTGAAGAGTTCTTCGATTCTGTATTGTCGTTGATTTTCACCACCTTTTCGTTCCTTTTATTCCTGTTAATTTTTTAATTGCGTCTCTCATTTGTGACATCTTTTTTTATCTCAAAGATGTGAGATTACACGTGAGGGTCTCTTGGGGAGGTGTCTAACCTATCTCAAATTCCTCCCATCTCCTGTACTCCTCGCGAAGGAAACGACGAACACCGAAGGATGTGAAGGAGGAGGGTTCGTCATCGAGAGGACGAGGCGGTTAAAAACAACGTTCGCCGCGAAGCGCCCAAGTATTCTTGGAAAAAAAGCGCGCCAAACACCGTGATCATCAGCATCGGACCACGATCACCATAGGAATTGGCGGCGGTGCTCACATATAAGCCGGACAGAGGATATAACAGGTAAAACTGGTTTGCGCCAGCTACCTGCACCACTCTTCTTGAGGGTTCTCTTCCACGATGTCCGGTTTATTTCGTGCTTCTCGTCGGAACTCCTTCCTCCCTCACCGTTCGTTTCTTATTTCCCGTCCGTTCCCTCGCTGCCTTCATCTATCGGTCCTTTTCGACCGCCCATCGAGACCCCGATCCCCACGGAAGAGATCGCCGAAAAGGTCCCGAGGAACGAGGGGAACTCATATGAGTATCGCGCCCACGCAAAGCGTGTTTCTTCGGCGAACGCGCGATTATGCGCTCACGAAGGGTCATCTTCGAAGAGTACGCGCTTAAGTTCCGTCTCCCTCTCTTCTCTCAGGGACATTAAGAAGAATAAAAGTATTTATAAAGAAATTAGTGCAGTCACTTGCGTTAACTGATATGAGAGGTGTTCGGTTACGAAAAAGTGAATTTAACACTCTTTACCTTCACAGAGACAATTCACTCTAATTAATTGAAACATTTATTAGTATGAATTAAAAATCCACTCCAAGTTTGAGTTAAGCACACACCCTTATGTTTTCGAGTAACAGTATTTTCATTGTCGCTTCGAGTGAATTTTTATGCGTTTTGAATGAGGTTTTATTCCAAGAAATTAAAACAATATTATTTTTTTCTCGATAATAATTACTTCTGTAGTTGGCTTGTAAATACTAATACTATTCAATAGATAAAATAGCAAGATGAATGATATCGGTAGCAATAATAGCAATAATGGTGATAATAATAGCGATAATGATTAATGTAAGAGATAAAACAAATGATCGGTGTCGCGTTTGATAGGGATGTACACGTCGGATTATAGAACACTTTGCGTCGATGAGAGGAACTGATTAGATATACATAAGTAACATACTAGTTCTACATAATGTAGGAATGTTTCCTTATTTTATTAATTTCTCTGAAAACGTTCCTCATTAATTAAAAATCTAAACTCGACGGAGTATCTTGAGAATGTGTACTTCGTTTCGATACTTGCTCGGAAGAAAATACGACAAAAAGGAATTTGTTATTCGTATATAGTGTTATTATCTAAAATATATGATATTAAAGAAATTCCCATGAGAAGAGTCGTTTCGTTGCGTCGTACATCTATTTCATTGGCTTCAATTTTAATAAGGGCTTTGCGTAACGCAGGTAATAATGACCCTTCGACTAATTGTATCGTGCGGGATTACAATTCGCTTAGACGGCCGGTTGACTTTTAACGGCGGTCGTTTGAAAGTTCGAAAGAACCGTGCACTTACCACCATTTCCCTCGAGTGGGTTCTACGCGTTATTACGGTTTTTAAAGTTTAACGATAGTTTTGCTAAGGATTCTAACCGTGCGAGAGACTCTAAACGGCGCGAAATTGCCGTGCCGCGATTCTACGAGATTTTACGACGTGCGCAAAAGTCCCGAAAGTTTCAAGCGTGTATGCAAAGTGCCCGAAGAGGCGCGATCGCGCGAGCTCCTGTCGATTATTTGTCGCCTGCAATTATTCCCAGCGTGGCCGGCAATTATCCTTCGTTAGGGCTCGACGAATTTTCGTTCAAAGACCGGACCCATACATTTTACGAGATCTACGAGACTTAAGAGTCTAGACTGCCTGAGACGCTCCGTCTCTTCCAATTTTAATCCGTTTCTTAAAAGGACCCGATGAGAGAAATACCGCGAGTAATCTCTAAAATTCTATATAATCTAATTAATCCAAATAATTAATTTAAAATTAGTTAAATTCATTCAAGCCACACAGAGATTCCCAAAATTGCTGAATATATTTTAATAAGATTCTTCAGCATAAAAATTATTCTTACGTGTAACACGAAATAAATGGCTGACCCACACACACACAGAAAAAAACAACTCCGTTACAACACCGTTAGTGTAACTGAATTTTCTGTTATCTGGGAACCAGCACCAGGAAGTTCCCAACACCGATAGAAAAATTTTATTGTTCTGCATTAAAAAATAATGCGTTCGACGACCCTCGAATTCCTGCGCTCTAAACACCTTAAGTCTTAAACCAGTCCCACGTTAGGGGCGAGCCCGACTAACTTTCGGTCCGACGTGTCGGATCCCTTTCTTCGATCGATCGTGCGTAAATACTGCGCGGGCTAGGATCTACGGGTCCATTGTGGATCGTCGTTGGTGCGAGGGAAAAAGGAAAGCTTTGGCCCTATTCTCGCCGCCGTCGCATACCTGCTGCCATGATTAATATCACGCCTGCGTTAGGGGTTTTAAGCCCGCGACCGAATCTCTTGAAAAGTAGTGTCGATATCAAAGACGCTCGACAGGCGCGCCTCGTGTTTCGACCTCGACAGTAGGAACTGACGACACGATTGAATTTCCAGTAGACGAGAGATCGCTTGGTGAAAATGCATCGTAGAATAATTGCTCTCTTTATTAGCGCGCATAATCGTAGGAGCAAACAGGAAGTAGGGCGCTGCCTGAGTGCCGCCGCTTACAACGCGATCACTCGCGGATTGCGACTCCGCAACTCTTGACTCGACACTTTACTTTCAAAGTGAATATTAACATATCTCCTATTTATTCGTTATATATCAATGCAATTGCCAATACAAGAGTATTTCACGCAGCAGCTCTTTTCAAGTTGCGACTAATTTCGTTGTTGTCATTAATCTTCTCAACAGATACATATATGATCTTACATGTCACGGGATGAATTTAGATTTGACCGACTATCATCAAATCTCGTGGTAACCAGTTCCCATTTTTTATTTATTTTGTTTTTCTCTTTTTTTCTTCTTTTTTTCATAAATGATAAGTATTGGCTTCGCGTATACTCGTTCACTTTACGTATCAGAGTCACGAAGGAAATAGCAGATACAAATAGTTAAGCATTTTATAGCTAGCTCGGTTCTACTAGAGCTAAAGTGTATACCTCAGTAAAGAAACGAAATGAAACGGAAAGGGGGAACATATATACATACATACATACACATATATATATATACACATACACACACATACATTGGCATTTCTCGCGATGCTGCGCGATTGCTAATATTGCTGCTGTTGTGTTGTTGCGGCCGCCGGAGCATCGAACGCTGTCAGCGAGCGGTTTAGTAATCCGGCGGCGGCGGCGACGTTGGCGCAATCCGGGAATTTCTCGCGCGAGGCGAAGGAAGGAAATTGCGTTGCCCAATTAGAAATCGCGGGAGACCGCAGAAAGAACGGACTAGAGGAAGAGGGAAACGGGCGGGAATAAATCGGGCGAGAGGGCACGTCGCAACGCGGCGCCTCGCCTATTTAACCCTAATCTAGCTAATTCTGATTTTCGACCGAAAAGAAGAGCGACGAACCGCCGTTAATTATGCGACGAAAGTCGTCGTCATGACGATCATTACTCGGCAGACGTGAATGCTGCAGCACATCCCGGCTAAATTTTAGCGATCCCGCCGACGTCGGCTAACTTTAATTTTAATTCAGCCGATCTTCTTCTTCTTCTCCTTCTTCTTCTTAATTAATCCTGCACGATTATCACTTAATTCTAAAGTCAGAACCGGAAACAGAGGGTCGAGGTGGGGTTGACCGAGTTAAGCCACGACTACGAACTTAATACGACACCGACGGGATCGACCGCTGGAGATAACAACGCGAGATCGCGCGGACGAGAAAGAAATAAGTTTAATAACTTTTCTCCGCGAGGATAAAAATATACCCCCGGAGCCCCCTGGACAGCGGTTTACGCTCTGCCTCATCCTCACGATCTAACTTTCTCGCGCGTGGCGGGAATCACTAGAATTCGCGCCGCGCGACCTTACGAGTTACAAGAGAGAGAGAGAGAGAGAGAGAGAGAGAGAGAGAGAGAGAGAGGGGAGATAGAGTATGAAAAAATATCATCGGGGATACGATATCCATGGATGATTATTATTAAACGACGCTACATGTTGTTCGCATGGACACCGCGCGCTTTTTTCCATGAGCGCGATATAAAAAGGGAGCGGCTCGTCCGCGCGTAGATCGCGCCATTTCCACGAGCGCGATATAAAAAGAGTCTCTTTGCGAGTGATCCTTGCGGATGATCGAGGATTAATAACGACAGGATGAACTTTAACACGCAGCTAGCATTTATCCCGCGGGCGGTTATCGCCGAAGCGAGAGAGGGCAAAGCGAGTCGGCGGCTCTCCTCTCGAAAGGCTAAACCGCAGGTAAAGATCGATGGATCGATAGATCACGGTATCCGCGTATACGGTCCTGCTAACCCCCTCCCACCTCATCCTCCTGTTCGTTAGCCGATGCTCTTAGGTGTCGCCTGACGCGGGGATGATTATTTATCGTTCTACACGCTTAAGGAATCGATCGAAACCACGGCGTGTGGGAAAGGCCGAAATCAGTGTATTCGTGAAATAGTTTGCAAAACACTTTTCGCTCTGACGCGAGAGAATCTCTCTCCGCTTCGTTGGATAGCTCGCGACGTTCTTGCGCTTCTGACTCTTCTAAAACGATTAGCACTGTGTCGAAAGTTTAAATTATAAATCGTGCAAATGGACATTGGTATTACAAAAGTTGGAATTTCAGGATGATTTGATTGCAAGTGCGAAGTTCAGAATGCGTTAAAGTCCATAAGTTTTCATGGAAGTTTACACATTGAAAAAAAAGTCTTGCAACAGTTAACAAATGCATTCATTTGAGCATTTCACTGTATATTACTCTGCACACAGAGAAAATATTATAGTGAAAATTATAATACAATTTTAGTACTCCGGAAATAGACTGACATTATGAGAAAAATTATAATAAAACATAGTAAAAATGACCATGAATATAATAAAAATTATTATAAATGTAATAAAAATGATTCATGTTTATGGTCATTTTTATGTTTAATATATTTTATTATAATTTTCGTAATAGTGCCAGTCTATTCCCGAACTACTAAAATTGTAATTTTTACTACAATATTCTCTCCATGTAATTAATATCAAATATCACAATTGTTTAGTAATAATTATAAAATTAATAAAACACATTTTTCTTTTAGTTTAACCTGTTAAGTATGATTTGGTAAATAATACTAAATAACTTGATAATAATTAAATAGTTTGCAAAAGTTTATAACTATAATTAAATTCTGCTGTAATGTTAGTAATAATAACCTTACATGCATATTGCTACTACTATTTTCGTATTAGAAAAACAAAAAAGGTATGCCAAAAATAATTGCAGTTTTAGTTAGATTAAGTATTTTTTTTTCTCAGTATGCGTAGTAATCGTACTAAGTGTCAAACACTCCGTTATTTTTCACGAAGAAATAATTCGTGACGCGCGGTATACTTAAACAAGAATAATCAATACATATCGGTGTCTCGAGAGACCAGAATATTTGTTGACTCCACGTGTCCTTTTCCCACTGCGCTGTCAAGTCGCTGAACAACGTTAGTCGTTTTCGCGTTTCGGGATGTCGGGGGACGTCAAATGTTACGAACTTCGTGCGAAGTAAACCGCGAAATAACAGGCTCGACGATGCGATCGTTTTCTTTCGGTTTCTTCTTGTAGTACGTCTATAAAACTCTGTACGACGTCGACGCAGGGATGACTGCCGGACGATCGATATAATTTCCGGTCGAGATATATCACGAGAATTTATGGTCGCGTTCGTTGATTCACCAGGTCTCGCGTTAATCGGAATATTCTCTCACCGGTCGCGGAAGAGATCGCGAATCGCGCTCTACGATTTATAGTAGACCTACATTGATTTTACAACGCGATGCGCGCGCTTTCGCGGATCTTACGTCGTTTCCTTGTTTAAAAACATGACCGTCCTATATTAACGCGAACATAAAAGTCGCAATATTATCATTGATATTAATTTAATATTAACATATATTAACAATGTTATCAGACCTTCGCTATCAGGTCTCTCCCTACAGCCCATCCTATATTTTTTCCTTTTTTACGTAATTGAGTATAAAACAAACTTAGTTTAATAATGTGATCATAGAAAAAGAGAGAATGATTAGCCGTCACATAAATATGATGTTGATGGTGACGTATTAACTGTCCATCTCTTCCATGTTTTTATATTAATTATAGTAAGAGGATTATTCAATTATTTTTTTTTTATTATCAAGCGGCACTTTTAGTTAAAGAGTTAAACCATGAGTCAAATCAATTTGATATTTTAGTATACACAGGAGAAAAGACTTCACTGCCGTAGCTAATCATACTCTCTTAAAATGAATCAGTCAAACATCACTGAAAACAATGAATATACACTGATTGCAGTTATAAGTATAACACTGAAAGTACTCAGTGCTACATTCATAACTGATATCAGTGACTATTCACTGATTCATTTTAAGAGAGTGGTTTGCTGAACATATTTTTGTTGTAGTCGTTAAAACTTTTGCTACTATGACTACTACATCGGTTTCAAAGTTGGATACATGCCTACCGACGGCTATAGTTTCAGGTATCCACATGTTATCACGAGATTCAGCTATCACACACAGAATCCTGCTGCCGCAGCTACAGCTTTCTTTTTTTCGTGCACCCTTTCGAGCTTTATTTATTTCTTCTCCCCGATCTCCACGCTGTATCGTAAAGATACACAGAGAGCCGTGTACAAAAATCGAGAGGGTCGCGCAGTCGGAAAAATAGCCCGCTCGAAAACGACCGCCTTTGTAAACGTATCGTGTCGCGGCACTGATTCCGCATTTTACACCGCAATTTCTCTCCTCGCACACCTGTACGTTTCACGTAATTTCGATACGGCGTGCTCGATCGCTCGACGTATATCGCCGGTGGTGTGCTGATAATGTAAAGCCAGAGATCGGCAGGAGAAAGTGTCTCTCCTCCGAGCAGCGCCTTAAGGCGCATTCACACGCGCTTCAAACACCACGGCGAACGGCGCGTCGGCAATTCGCTCGCGGGTTTCGCGCGCGCGCGCGCGTAAACGCACGCAGGCCGGACTTATATAATCGGTTACGGTAATACCAGAGTTATGGCAATCTCCGGGCAGCCGCGGCAGGTAACCCAATTCCGCGTTGACCGGACATACTGGTGCGCTCGGCGTGCACCGGTCAAGAGAAAAGCGTCGAGCGAAGGTGGCCGGCCAGGCCACTCGAGCGCGTCCGGCTCTCGACGAGATATTACCTTTATCGAACTGAAACGCGATCATTGTTACCGTACACCTTCGATCGCGCATCCGATCGCGAATGATACACAGAGATCCGGACACCGTTCCTGTAACACTTGGGGAGAAAGTCCGTTTGGTATTTTCAATTTTCAAGTCCCGCCCGATCTCTCGTTATGCACCACCTCGCTGCGAAATATAGCGAGAATCTTGCGTCTGACACTTGGACGTGTGTGCGATTTCCGACTTAAATATATTGCTGCCCGTTGGAGTACATGTAAACACGAGTCTTGCATAGATTATGCATATAACCGGTAGCGCAAAAAAAATGACAGACGGCTTTTTCTCCTTTTTTTTCTTGTTTTAAATTAATTTTTCACGACGGGAATGATGCAAAACAGTGTCGTGACTATCGCTCGCCGGTGAATCGCGTGACGCGAAAGCCTCGGGCATTTTTCAGATACACGAAAAACGCTCGTGTACGTAAACCAGCGGGAAATAAGGAAACCGCGGAGTGTAATTACGCAACGAGTCGGGCGCAGGTCGAGATGCTCCTAACAAAGCCGTTTATTCTCCGCAGTATTTAATAATATATGATCACGAGTGGAGAGAACGAGGAATGTTTTGCGTCATGTTTGCTTTGTATTGGCGTGCACTAGTTTATCTTCTCAAAACTATTAAGATTTTAAGATTCACAAACAAAAGAAATTTTTTGTTTATTTATATTTAAATTACATTTTTATTTATTATTTAAATAATATACGATGTGTAACTCCGAAGAAGCGGAAAATTTGCATCTATTGAATAAATATTATGAGATAAGTGTGATATATGAATTTTTTATTAATCTACTAAAACACACATTAGATTTTGCATTATTCTTTTTACAATTTTACGTTATAATTTTTCGTGAAAACAATTTTACTTTCACTGAAAAAAACAAGTATTTTATAGACTTTATAGAAATTTTTCCGCTGTTTTGGAATTACAATTTGGTGTATTTTGATTTAATATGTTCTTTATATGCTATTATTTACGAGTTATCGATACGCTGTGAGGCTGTTACACTATTACAACATCACGAAGAGAATTCAGAGAACGATCATTAAGAGAAAGAACGAGCCATATTTTACGGACTACATAATCCGATCTGGAATTGAGTTCTTGTTTTTTGAGGACAGATGGAAATTCGTATTAAACCAAATTCGTATTAAACTAAATATATATCGAAATTTGGAACGAAAATTTCGTTAACATTAGCGCAAGACAATCAAATGAAGAGATCAATTTTAACTTTGACGAGTACTTCGCGTCTTCAGATATTATTTACAGCAACGCGCAAACTTAATCTCTTTCTGCAGCATCCATTATTATATTACAGCGTCCATTAAATTTGCGATAGCTCGTATTGAAATACGCAGATAAATTTCCAACGAACTTGGAAAACGGGAACAGACGGATAAATGGGTTGAAAAAATTACTAGAATCGAATAATTAAATGAACGAGTGTTAAATAATTTCACTTGTTGTCATATTAAGCTGCATAATAAAATTGTGAGGGAAGTTTATAATAGGATAATTCGGTTTAAATAGGAATAATCACAAATGAGACGTTCGCTGAATCAAATAGACGAGATGCAGACGGATTATCATGAATAATCACGACGCATCGACCGAATGAATAAATCACGGGACATGTTGAAAAATAAATTCGAGTTAGGCAAGGAGAAGAGAGGATTTAAGCTTGAATTCGCGTGCGCGCGCGCGTGCGCTCGTGCGTTAAGCGATAAATCCGTTTAATCGATTCCACGCGAATCCCGTTCAATTAGGCAACCGCGAAATTAATAATTTCGAATGCGACAGCCGTAGTGTCATTTAAATACGGCACGTAATAATCCGCGATAACGATCGACGTTGCGCAACATCGCGCCGATAAGTTAGGAAATAATGTTTCCGTGCTGGAAACGTCAGAAACATTATTTCACGGGGCATATCGCGCGGGAATCTGCCTTAATCCCAGTAATAATCGTGCGGCAAAAGCGAGCGCCGCGAACGAGAAACGGTGGAAAGCGAGCCTAATGAGGGCGATATGCAATTTATCGCACCGGCGGAGTTGCGCGTCGCCGCGTCGGACGTACCGCCGTTCTAGAGGATACGACGACGATAGAACGGTACGAGAGACGCGGCGAAATAGATAGAGGAAGTATGAGATCAATATAGATACACGGGGTGATACTTATTCCGTGCCGGGAATTAAAATTCCTCGGAGAACAATAAGAAACGCGAGCACCGCGCGAAAAAGAAGAGATACGAAAAATAAAGGTGAATTATTAAAGAAAGGGGACATTCCGCATTAAAATTCTGAATTAAAATTCCCCCGGGGGCGCTGAAAGATATAAATAAGCGAAGGGAAGAGAAAGAAGATGTAGCAATTAAGTAGAAATTAGTAGGGCGCGAGGACATCTCGCGCGGCGTGACAAATGTGGTAAAGCGACGAGATATCGTGATCTCGTACGAACTTTTGGTGAATTTTATAACCTATCATCAAGAAACTCTTTCCGAGTTGAAATGATATCCAAACATCCCCCAAAAAGCTGGCCAAATTCCGACTTAAACTCCAAATGTATATTTTTGTTGTTTTGGTATTCAACAATATGTTAAGAAAGAAAGATCTTGAAGGACCATGGCTTGATGTTAATCGCGATAATTGAATTTCACAAATTTTAAATTGTTTCTTCGGAATAGTCGAAAAGTAAATGAACGTTTAAGAGCGAGAGAGAGAGAGAGAGAGAGAGAGAGAGAGAGAGAGAGAGAGAGAGAGAAAGAGAGAATCGGAAAGAATGACAAAGGGAGACAAAAAAGGTAGAATAAGAATAGAACGATAAAAAAGGATGTAAAGAGTGATGTTGTAAGTAATCGGAAGGAACGCGTGGTATATTATCACTGTGGTAATCGTGGGCTTATTATGGTTGTTGAGCCAACAAGAACACGGACTGTGAGCGCGTCGATTAGCCGGACTGCGAATCGCTCCTTGAGCGGCGGCGCGCCTCGAGACGACTAATTTGTGTAATCGGTAGGAGATTGTACTGAAATAAAAAGAGGGAAAAGGGAAATGTTACGCGCACATAGGCGCAACGCGTGTTCCATGTGGTCGTTAAAACGTTTACTTCATTTCGACGAGCGTTCGCTCGAACGTCGCTGGCTGGGGGTCCGTCGATTAGCTTAAAGGTCTATGCACATTATAACGTCACCGCCCAACGTCACCGTTCACACGTCACCGTCGCGTCAGCGCAACGTCAAATATTCCCATGTGGCTTTCCAATGGAGCGATGTTCATTAACCGTCGCGAAACCGGACTGCAACCCGACACTCAACGTCGAGTATCCTCAGCGAGAATATCTTGACGTTGCATTTCGCGTCATTCTCTTTCCGTAAGATTTAGTTCCGTTATCCTCCAATTATTTAAACGACATATGACATAACTCCTTTATAGATTTCTGCTCCAGTAACATTATCTAAATCCAATAATTTCTTTTGCTTCTTTTTCCTTCACCAAGGATTACGACAACCACCGTCAAGTCGATTGTATCCCGATAAAATATATTTTAATATTAAGGGGATGCTGGAGTCGATGACGAACTCAAACAATAATGCAGAAACGATCGTCATTAACATACTCACGCTATCCTTTTCGTATTTCTTGTATGTACAAAACTTACATGAATGTGTGTTGCTTTGTTTTACCATATTCAACGGCAAACCTAACACATATATATGTAGAAATCTTTTTGCAAACTTCCTCGATATTCTTAAGCTTCTAAGTGGAGATGCGAAAGTAAAGCAATATTCTTCAAAATTTTTCTGTTTGGAGTATCCATACTTTCGATATGTATAAACTGCGAAACTTTTGGATTAAGCAAATATTACGCTAACTGACAGCTTGAGATTTTACATTAAACATTTTTTGTTTATTTTTCTCACATATCGAGCAATGCTCCTATTTATTTTTGCACATACTTTCATTGCGTAAAAGCATCTGTAATTCTATATAACCAATACGACGTAAACTTTGCAGAAAAATGTCAGTGTTCTGTCGGTAAAGTTTTCAGCTTTAGCATCCCTTTAAAAAGAAATAAAATCGCAGATGTCAGTTAGGACGATATCAATCGTTAAATCGATCAATTAATCAAAGGTACACTGATCTGTCATGACGATCGCCATCGTGATTAACGATTGTAACATTGATGATGACTGTCAATTAATGATTAGTGCGCGCGGGGTACGATTTGACCGAATATACGTTAATGTGAAAGTGGTACGTTAAGTACAGTGTGCATACGCCTTAATTCGTACCACCGACGTCGCACGCTTACGAGCAAAATCAGTCAATTATTTGATTTCTCGGTTGCTACATCGGCTCTTGGCATTTTAACGAAAGTTCACGATTGATTACTATTATTATTGTTGCATTTATTATTGGCTGCTTTAATCAACATAATTTAAATACGTCATTCGTGCATAATGAGAAGTGCAAGTAATGATTTATGCATAAATTTTACTTTTCATATACGGGAGATCTGACGCAAAATGTCTCATACAATATGTAGATTTTTGAGTTATTAATTACAGCAAATTGAAGGATGACTGCGTGCGCGATAATGCACCAATGTTCTTTAATTGATAGCTAAAAATCTACGTTATTTGCTAAAACGGTAGAGAACTCTCTTGTTCAGTTCGATCTAATCTACATATATATACGAGGCAACGAGAAACGCATGCGGCACTTTATGTCACAGACATTTTATACATTTCTTTAGGTTAAAGTAATTCTACTTTGGATTTTCTCTAAAATACATGAATTATTACTGAGTTCATTATCGACTATTATTTCATATAAATGACTGATCCCTGCGTCTCCTGAGGATTTCGATTTAACGAGATGGCTTGGAAACATTCGCAAATTAATCGGAAATGTTTTCAGGCCATCGATACAAGCGCACAATTTATCGCGGACGTGTTCACGGTTTTCGAGCTAATTCAGCTGACCAATCCAGCGTCACTAATTTTTAGTAGCGATGATGCTCGCGCAACCGGAATATTTTCTGAGAATCGGTCGGGCAAGAGCAAATAGCAAAAATAACTGGTAGGACGTCTTCGTCGTTATCGTCGTCGTCGTCTAGGCAGTATTTAAAGTCCTCCGTCGTGAGGCGATCGCCGATCTATTTACGCGTTTCTGGGTGTCTCGGAATTTTGGGCGGCGAAATTAAGCGGCGGTATCGTCGTGCAAATTAAATTCCTACGCGCTCCGGCCGTAGCCGGTCTGCTCTCGTAGCCGAATATAATTCGCCGCGCTTATCGATCGATCGTCGAGAGCCCGTCGTCGATTCCGGTCGGAATTCCCCGCGCCTCCCCAGGAGGAGGAAGTTTCGCTCGTGATTTAAGGCGTTCGATACACCGTGCGGCTATCGAATTAATATTCGATGTCCGTCGCGCTATTTTAATCGTGCAACAGTACCGGTTCGCGTCCACTGAGCAACGTTGTCGATTCGCGCGAGACGCCGACGGTCCATCTCCAGAGGACGACAGCCAGGAGCCGCGGCTTTCAACGATAACGCAATTTTTCTCTCGTTTTTATCCTTCTCCCATATAATTATACATAAATATTTCTCTCTCTTTATCGGTTCTCTCTTTTTTTATCCTCGAGGAAAAGAGAGATTACTAGAACTTTAAATAAATATTATATACCATTATTTATTAATACTTAATCATCTTAGTAAAGAAATATTCTCTTACCGTGGTTTGACTCTTGAAGATCCAGTTAATTTTTATTATTATTTTATTATCGCTCGCATTGTCATCTTGAGTTCTTTATTTCTCGGTTAATGTACATAGGGAGAATATTATAGTTTCTTTATTCCGTATAAATCCTTTCTAATTTTGCTATATTTCTGTAGTGCAGGAATAGACTGTCAGTCTATTTTCTTATTTTATTAAAGAGCGTGATAAATGTGGCTAAAAATTCAACGAATTTTATGAGAAATACAGCAAATTGTTTTAATAGCATATTTCAGTCTGTGAAATGTAAGTAGCGCATATAAATGAATGCTGTGATATATAAATGAATATGGTATAAATGCATATAAATGAATGAGTTGTTACTGAACTCTCTTAAATGAATCAGTGAATAGTCACTGATGTCAGTTATAAGTATAGCACTGAGCACTTTCAGTGCTGTATTTATAACTGCAAATCAGTGTATATTCACTGTTTTCAGTGATGTTTGACTGATTCATTTTAAGAGAGAATAGTTATAAAATTCTACAGTAATTAAAAAAAATTCTTTCTGTGTAAAACACAGTCCTACTACACTATTTCAGTCCTTGATATCCATATTCGTATTGTTACCGCCACATGCGTCTATTTCCGCTACAGCTACGGAGAATTATTCTGTTATATTGTGATTACTGTACGAAATAATTACACATTAACATTCTCTTTTTTTTTTGTTAGATCTAGGACATCGCGATCTTGAACTGATCCGTCTGCGAGTCTTCGTCATCGGCCGAAGTTCGTGTTTCTTCCTTCCTGGCGCTATGACTTTATCGTGGCGGTGAGTAATTCTTTGAATTCGCTTACTCTCCTGATTCCTCGCAATCGGTTACCAACGTCAGCCGTCGCGTTCCGCTGAAATTTCGCACGTGTCCACATGATGTTACCGAGTAACACCGTATCGGCGTATCCGACCGCGGAATTAATGAGTGTTCTCGCGCGCACTTCATTACCTCACTCAGCGCGCCATCGATTATCAATTACGAGATACTGGAAACGCTAAACGTCGCCGTTTATCGTTAACAGGTTATACGTCCCATAACAGTTCGTGGAGCATGATCTTTTTTTATTTTCGTTATTTGAATCATTCTATCTTTTGAAGACTATGAGCAAACGTCGGACGAGAGAGGCGTTTACTGCCGTCATTATAACTGTCCCCGCAATTAGTGCTCTTTTGAATTGCAAACTTGCGCTCAATGTTCCTCTCGACAGAAATAATTTCATATTAATTCTCTCTTCGCGTGCAATATTGAAGTTATCCGTGAGACCCGAACGACCGTCCATCAGTAAAAAGTGTGGGAAAATTTCAAAATAGTGCAAATCTGTTTGCAGATTTTGATTTCATTGCATTACCATTTTATAAAGCTACTATCTAAGATTTCTTTATATCTCTAAAAAAAGTGTGTTCAAAAACATTGACTTTTAACCATGTCATTCAAATTCATTGTCGTAAAGTACCGCGAATAATCCGAGAAAATAGGTTTGAGAGAAAATTCGCATCAAACATAATTATTGGATTTAAAAACATGATAGTTAACACCATTCAATTATATGGATAAACTGTATATGTTCTTTAAGAACGTACGAAAATTTAAACTTTCCTATATTGAGAAAAAAATATTTGAAAATTTATTTGTAAGACAAAAATTTATTTCACAGAAACAAATTTTATTTCTCAGAAATATACTTTATATCACGGAAATGATAAATTTTGTACCATATAATTTTGTATAAATTTCCAAGTATCTTTTCCTCAATGCACAAACATCATATCAAATTAATGGCTTTTGCAAAAAAATAAGATTTGTATAACGAAAGATTTCATATAACGAAATAATCGACAGTATTTTTAGCAAAATTCACGCTACGTTGATAAATAATGAATATCCTACAAATGGATGTTAATATATAATTTTAGTTGATTTCGCAACCTTTAATGCAAGATTTCACGCTTCTGATAAACTAATTCCCGTCGCGGAACAAATATTCTCTGTAATATTCCACACACGTTTGTAGTGAAGAAGTAAATACGTTTTTTGCGAAATATAAAATTTCCATTCATGAATAATAATGCAGACGACTTAATTTATGATAAATATATATATATATTTTTTTTTTTTTTTTGGACGGAACCACTCTTCACACGATGCATTCTGTGCGACGATTCGAACGTCAGAGGTATCTTAATTCCTAAGTTTTGCATTTAGATCGCCTTCTCCGACGAGTTCGTTCGGATTTCTCTTATTAATTTCATTGACGACAATCGGGCATGCCTAAGAATGTTACCAGACATAACTTAACACGAAATAAACAAACAATTCACCTTGTAGTAACAAAAACGATGGTCAGTTCTAAATTTAATTTGAACAATTGCTTGCTATTGTTTATAAAAAAACAATAATTTGCAGATCTGCATAGAAAGCAGCATATGTTTTAAACCTACGATTAACTTATATAATTCCCTTCCGAATGCAACTTATATAATATACGAATGTTGAAATTATTATCATCCGACTACTCAGATTCGGAGATATGCAGATTATTCGGATAATTCCCGGAAGGAAATTCCGAATTATTTTCTAAGATCAGGATAATACTCGAATATGAAAATGCGATTCGGATAATCCTACGAACGGATGAGCCGAACATTCAAATGTAACTCGTCAAATCCGGGCTTTCTTTCCTTTTTGTATAATAGTTAAGACAATAATTTAACGTGGTACAACTGAACGTTTGACTGTACTTAATCCGGATTGTCAGGTCACGACCCGACCTGAAGACACATTTCTAGAGAATAAGAATTGGTGCTCGCAGCCGATTCCGTGTCTCGATTTACTCGACGTTTTCGGTTCCGGAGGAGGAATCGGGACAGACAGACGCGTGCATCCCGTCGATTGTGTGTCGGAGAACGATGACGAGGTCTTAGCTGGAATCCGGTCTGCTCCTTCTCCTCTTTCTCTCCTCCCTCTCTCTCTCTTTCCCGCTCGATCGGAGGACCTCCGTGCCTCGCCTCGGCGTTGCACCGACGGAAGGTGGAGAAGCCTCTTCTCGAGAATGATTACGCCACCGCACTCCTCTCGCCACTCGGCCACACGGTCTGCACCACACCACGCCACAGAAGCGTCTCGGAAGCCGTGGTGGATGCACAAAGTAAAAAGGACGGCGAGCGGAGAGCGTCGACGATGACGATGGCAAGGAGATGGGAAGCGCGGGGAGGCGCAGGGCAGGGTGTTCCAACCGTCGTCCCGGATGTGCAGCATCATTACACGGCATTCTTCGGCGATGCAGGCGTCCGGAATCTCTCTCTCTCTCTCTCTCTCTCTCTCTCTCTCTCTCTCTCTCTCTCTCCCCCCCC
>NW_022639563.1:225121-234936 GCF_010583005.1 Odontomachus brunneus
TCTCTCTCTCTCTCTCTCTCTCTCTCTCTCTCTCTCTCTCTCTCTCTTCCCCCCCTCTTTCTTTCTCTCTGTCTCTCTCTTTCTCGTTTCCTCTCTATCACTGCGCCTTCTTCCACGCGTAATTCACGCGAACGTGGAAATGCGCGGCTTACGCGGACTGCCCACGCGGAAAGGGCGAGGAGACCAGATGATGGAAAGGATATCGGAAAGAACGAGAGGAGACGAGAGAGACATGACAAACACGAGAGAGGAGGAAGTGATAATTTAATTGCAGTTTGGTGTCGCGTAGTTTCAGGAAAGGTGTGGAAATTCAAAAATATCTGAAAATAAACGCTCGTTATGAGACTATCTTTCTTTCACTTTACACTTAATGGCTCTTAAAATTGATTAACTTGAGTGTGGACAAAACTGGAATGAATTGTTACATTCCGATACCTCTCGGATTTTATCGGTATTTTATGCAGATATGTTAAACGCGTATAATCCGTTATTTGAAGCGTTGAAAGAGAAGACCGCGTTCCAGGAAATTGTTACTTCCTCGATTACTATGCGAAAGACAACATTAGTGTCACGTAGCATTCGCTCGTTTTCCGGAATACGGAGGGAGATCCCCTCGATCACTTATACAAATTAACATTTTTCTGCTCCGGTCATGAATGAGTTAGCGGTTGAAATCGAACAACGATTTGCCGACGCGCAAATGAGCTGTTTGTACCTTGAGAATGATGTATGTCACATTTTCGAGAGCTTATTTAAATAGACACGCGACTTATCGACTCGTTCTCGCGTCATGTATGCGATATATCAGCTTTAACTCATTCGCAGTTATATATAGGAGGATGGAAAAAAAATTTCTTTGAAAATTTGAGATTTTTCCTTTAAGTGTCTGCACAGAGATCTTCGTACGAATAAGAGCGTATATAAGATAAAATTATTAATATTCTTCCGAACACGTGTCTAATTACGTGGATATACTTATTGTGTTGATCTTTAAATAATATAAATATTGAAACTTTCAATATAGAATATATATATATATATATATATATATATATATATATATATATATATATATATATATATATATATATATATATATATATACGGTACTTTTATCTTATTCAGTTACAGGAAGATTGCGATGCTTTTCTCGATGAATTGTGGAACAGGTGAGAGTCGCATGATCGACCTTGTAACTTTTTCTCGTCCTATTCCGGAATTCATCGGAGAGATAAAATGTTGAAATCTTCTTGTGACCTAGTATATAATATTTTAAGTGTCGTCTACAATGTGTGGTCGCAGTTACGTCATAAAGTCATAATACTAATCTGTAAAAATTGATCATGTACCTATCTGCTTCGTGTAAATACTAGAGGAATGAAAAGCTTCTATCTAGCTCTTTAATAAAATCATTCATTTTTCACGAATATAAGACGTAACTGCGACCGTACTGTAGACGACCCTTTAGCCAGCAGATAGTCAATGCTTAGGGTCAGGTTACTTTCGAACATTTGCGCCACATGTTTGAGCATTATTAACGCAAAATATATCGTCCAATGTGTTGCTGACTCATAAAGCAGCTCGTGTGTTAAGGGAACCCGACTCGCTGAACCTTACTAGCCGTAGTTGTAACGCGGCGACTACTCATCGAGACCTTCCGAGGTCTTCGACGGTCTTTTCGAGGTCCAACCGAAACGCCATGGGACAGGTCCGTATGGGACCCATCGGACGCGTTCGATCTCTCGAACGAGTCGTTCTCGCGTCCCACGGGGCTGGAGGGAGAAGGTAAGTGGCCTAAGAGAGGTAGCGGAGTGTGTCGCTTCCACGGGTCTGCAACGTGTCGTACGCACACGCGTGCACGCGTATACATACACCCACGCCCTGGCGAACGGCGAGGCGGTCGCCGTAGACGCTCGGAATCAGTGACTCGTACGAGCACTTACGGCGGTGCAGAGTGAAAGAAAGAGGAAGAAAGAGAAAAAGAAAGACAAAGAGAGACGGACGAGAGAAGAAAGAGAGAGAGGGCGAATCGGATAGGAAGACGAGAACGAGCGGAACTGAGGTCCGCGGAGCTTCCTTTCCTTCGGACATGCCTGGCTGCCTCCTCGTCCTCTCCCACAGATTACGACCGACTTCTCTTCCCTCCTTACGTGCTCCCGCACCTCGTCCGCCCTCAACATCATACGCATACATACATACATACGCACACGTGCTCTGTCCCTTTCTTTTCTTTTCATCTTTCCAACACACTCGATTTTATTTGCATTTATCTTAATCTAGGTTTTTTCTGTTAAATTCACGCAGTGTGTGTGTGTGTTTTTTGCACTTGCGTAATTTTCCAGTAACTCCTTGGTAACTTGATGCTTCCGCGCTGCCTCTGCAAAATCAATTCTCGTCAGTCGTAATTCATTCCCACTTACTGTTTTTCAATCTTATCTCTTGGAGCCATTTTCCACACATGTCTCGCATAAATTCTTCTGTGCAAGAAGTTGAGCTTGTGTAAGCTTTTTTAAGCTTACTTTTTTCAAGACGCGTCTAGGAAAACAAAGAGCAGAGCATTTACTCATACGTATTCTTTCTTCAGAATGAAATCTTTGATTATTCTATTTATATATTTTACATGACCTTCACTTATTTGGGACTGGCTCTGTAATAATGAATAGACTTGCTTTCCTTTTTTTCTGTCTCTCTCTCTGTCTCCGTTTCTTACTTCCTCTTGTACACTTGTTTACCGATGTGTGGGCACGACGATGCAACGGAGCACGGTCGCTAATACTGAACGCGTAACGACGACAATGGTGATCGCGAGACCATTAGGAACGTCCCGGCCTCGAAAGGAGGAACTACGTTGGACGCACCTACTTCCGGGACGCGCCATGGCTCGTCGCGCCTTCACCTGCGAGGAACCCGTTCCGCGGGCCAGGCCGTGAAGGATCCTCGAGTATCCGGCGACTGTCGTACAGGAATCTTGACCGCGCTACAACGACTAAAAAGAAGCTAACCAAGCCGTTGGATGGAACAACAGTCAAGTCGCCTCTTTTCTTCGTTTCGATAAATAAAATGCCTCGCATGAAAAAGTATTTATTCTTAAAGCAAAATTAGATTATTTAATAGAGATTTACTATAAAGAAAGTTATATTTTTTGTGAGATATGTCGGAGTTATCTTTCGCGAGAAATAAGATATCTATTATTTTATGTTATGCCACACCAATTGATTGTAGGTCTATATACTACATGAGAATTATCATTCTTCGGATTTATGTCATAGCGTGGATTTATGTTACACGAAGACGCGAAATGTCTATTTCTGTTATAATCACAAATCTTCACTGAGAAAAAAATGCTTGAAAATTTATTTGCGGAACAAAAGTTTATCTCACAGAAATAAACTTTTTATTTCACGGAAATAAACTTTATATCCCACAAATTTTCAGTTATTATTTTCTCAGTGTCATATGCCGTTGGAATTTGAATTTTTCCGGTAAAATGATTTTCACGTTGAAGTCACGCGGATTTGTGGCACCAAAGCGCTATTATGTGGGAAAATATTTACGTTATTCATCTTAAGGACGATACACGAGGGGCGCATCGAGGAATTTCAAGGGTTTAAAGGGATGAAATTCTATCCGAAACGCTCGGCCTCCTTCTGCCACGTCTCCCTCCAGGCGGGATTTTCTCTTGGCGTAGCGACATAAGGCGCGCACATAAGGTGAAGGTATCGATTGCGTAACATCGATATTATGCAACCGAGTCGGCTTCCTGCTGTTATCTAACCGCGCAGAGTACAGGAACTCGACGACGACCGAGACGATGACGTAGTTGTCCAAAGTTTTCTTCTTCCGCGATCGGCACGATCGCTCGGTAGCTTTACGTCACCGTCGCACAGCGTTGCACAGCAAAACCGATTTTTGCGGGGATGTACTGCGTAACGCGATAAAAAAACCTGATTATCACATATTAAACTGGTAGCTTATGTGTAGAGAGAATCGATTGTGGGAGAGAAAGTGTACTCTGCGCAACGCTGCAAAGGTTGGATGTATACGCGATGCGTTGATGACCGATTAATTATTTTCCGTTAAAACCGCGGCCTATCACAGCGTATCCCAAGCGTATCTTCTCTTATAAATCATTTTGTATATATCTTATAAATTTTTTTTATAAATTTTTCAAAAAGCTTGAGATTAATTTTCTCTTCAGCAGAATTGCAACGGGGTGAATTTGTAATTTCTGATATCACTTATTTTGACGATTAACACTAACTAACATTAACTAACTAACACTAAGTGGGAACATTAGTCTTTTGTTGAGGTAAAATAAAAATTGAAATGTCTGGAATGTAATCTTCCTCAGTTCACTTTGATCCGTGAAATTTTTAATAGCCGACACTAAATAGTTACGTAACTATCAGGAACTAGGTAGCGAAGCAATTGCCACTTTTCTTATCTTGATCTCAACTTTTTGTGATTGGGATGACCGGTGATTTCGAGGCACTCTGTATGGGACGTCTAATTTGGTTTGCAAATGCAGCGAAACGTCAAACGCAAACGTTTGATTACTCTACGTTTCACTTGCCTTCGCATTATTACATCATAGTGGTTAAAACAATCTTGCTTTTTCAGTCACATTCCACTTCGAAATGGATTTTCCTATCATCGAGTTATTTGGAAAGATCGAAAATGATATTTTAAAATTTGCTCGTTAATGTTGGTGATTTATCAATATACATTTCGAATACTATTTTACCGTCAACACTCTCGACGACTTTGATTTATTGTGGTGACATCAAATTACTTTCTAACAACACAAATATTTCGATCGTAGTTTAATGGAGTTTTTGGCGAATGTACACTCTTTAATCTAAAATTAACTGTGAATTTAAGTTTGTGCTCAAAATTGTGTATTTGCCTGCTGAGCGCGACTCTCATTACGCGTTGAAATTGAACGCAGTCCTTGTATGAAACTCACGAATCGAAAGACCACGTTCAACATTAAACGCAACGCTAAATAAAGGTGAAAATTCGGGCCAATAATATTTTTACCGTGCAATTAGCGCCAAACTCGACAATTTGATTTTGAGTTTAATCTATCTGATGTATACGTGACATGCGACTTCGGGTGGACGCGTTTAACGTTAAACGTACGCTAAGAATACGATCTATTGTCTCTCGGGCATGTGTGCACCGCGCGGATAAATAAATCGTGCACCGTGCGCACGGTATCTAGGCAATATCTATTCCTTCTCAATCGAAGGTTTGCTACTGTGGAGAAACGTGCAGCTGTAAAGCTCAAATCAAACGAAACGACGTCTCTAATCTGTTTTCGAAACAGTTAACTTGCGTTCGCTCTTATAAAATGCTCACTCTTATAAATTGAGTTTTCTAGAAACTAGAGAACAGTAAAATACTTAGTTTTGTGACTCGATTTTTAATACAGTCCACTCACTTTCCATATCGATCCTCTTTAAGATCTTTATTATACACGTCCACGTTATACTCATATTTTGTCCAAGCGTTTAAGTAAAAATTGAGACACTATCTATATGATATTTTCGACATTTTGATATTGTGAGAGTGGTTGAAAGTTTTTTCAAGATTAGACAAGCCATTATTGAATCGGGTGTCTCGTAACCACCCTATTTACCAACGGAACACTCTGTTGTCAGTAGCGTCATCACGTCACGCGTCTCATCTTACCGAGGTTCCCATCGATCAAAGAGATCTCTCTTCAGATCACGTCACCGTTCGAGTTAGGGGGATGAATCCCTTAGAAGGAAAACCCTATCGATCTTCAGAGTGCCGCAACAGTCTCGGTGAGGATGCGAGTTAGGAGTGCCTTTCCGTCTGATTTAGGCTTAAGGAGCAAAGTCGGGCGGAACGCAACGGGAGCGTGAAAAGGAGTCGCGCGTGGGTACGGAGGTGCGGGCGGAGGAGAGAATTGTGATCTCTGAACCCGATACACATTACACGCAGCGCGGTGTCTCTCAAGGCTGCCTAAGGGAGGAGGGTAGGGCGATAAGTATGCGATTTATGTGTGTCTCGGGTGTTGTATGCGTCGTCTCGCGCGACTCGCCGCGCGACTTACCTGGATTGCATCAGCGACGCTTTCGAGCCGCGGCGGCGGCAGTAGTCCATTGTTGCGTACCGCCGCGTATTATCGTATGGCACGCACGATCCGTTTCTACTCACGATCACCCCGTTACTTTCGTCGCGCCTCGCCCATACCTCTTCGGTCAATTCGCCGCCGGCCGATCAGCCGCCCGATGGGAAAGATACGCGCGCCCGCTCACCTCTATCGTCGCCTATCACATGTGTGGATACAATGAGACCGCGGGTCCCAGCTTAGCGTATTATCGCGCGTATTAAGGTGGCTCAACGTATTAGCGCGTGTACATTCGCACGCAAAGTCCCATTTCCTAATTCCCCAACTTCGAGCACCCGACGTCCGACTCTGAACCCAACTCTAAAACTCTTAATCCCCGACCTTTAATTATCAACCGTCAAGTCGCCGGGTCTCAGAGTCGGCGGACCTCCGTCGAGAATGTAATCGCAATCGCAAGCGTAATAGCGAGAGAAGGTGTTTTAAGACTCTTCCACGATGGTCGTAGTATCGATTGCGACCCTCCTTGAGACAATGATCGCAAACTCGTGACTTGAACTTGTCTGGAGTTGCAACAGCCAATCAGTGGTTAAGCTTTATAACACTGACGTTTCTGATTGGCTATTACAACTCCAGACAAGTTCATACTGTGCGTTTGCGATCATTGCTGCGACGGGCGTTGTGACCTATTGTGATCGACACTACGACCATTGCATAGAAGATCTTTTAATCCTACGACTTTTAATATCAGAAAGTCATCAGTATGTGAACATGGGTAAATTTTACCCAACGCATTGTTCGTTTGCTCATTACTTCCGTAAGAATAATCAGAATTCAGTGCTTCTTCTTTCAATCAACGTCGAGGGATACAAATCTGTTGATGTTTTTGCGATTCAATAAAGCTGAAAGAAGTCATAATGGAAAAACAAAATACACGTTTTTAAGAACGTTTGAATAGTTGATTCAGGTAAACTTTATCCATGCTTAGAGTTCTAGAGTTAAGTTAATCGAGTGAGTCAGGGCAACGTGTCGTCATGTCTGTCGGTCGTCTTCTATTCTCTCTTCGATTCAATCAAGTGTTCGTTTCGCGAGAGACAACAATATTGGCGTAACGTTGCATTAAGTCGGGTTGAATTATGCGTCGCGTGCACGTCGCGCTTTGCCGCACGATTATCACGAGCTCGAGATTATTGCTACCGCTAACGACATTCGGCCAAAGAGTCGCTCATTACGTATTGATACACGCGTATACACACACTCGATGCGGTCACAATGAGCTCGCTAATATTTAAGCGACCTGGCGCAGCGATACCGGGTGACCAGGCGGAGTGACCGGAATTGAATAGCCGCGCGAGCTCTCTGTTTAAAATTCCGCCCGCTCCCGCCCGCTATACTCGGGTAAACTAACAAGCATTACCAGCTAGCGGCCGCCCTGAATCTCTGATATGAATTTCTGCTGGTGATCGCGCGCCCGCTCGATTTATCGCCGCTTTCGTCGACCCGAAACAATGCCGGCCGATTCTCCAACCGGAATTCCCATTGCGTAAGATCGCGCGTGCCGGCAAACCCCGATTTCCCGACGAAACCAACGTATGCACCTTCGAATTAGATTCATTAACGCCGCCATCTCGGCGGCAATGAGATTTATGATTCCGCTCGAGTCGCGTTACGAACGGAAGAGGAGAAGCAGGCGCGATGCAGACTGCAGATGCAGAAATTTACGGTGGTCCTTGGAAAAACGACTGCAATAAAATAAAATACGATCGATAAATATTCGCGCACCCCGTTCTCTTCGCGGTGCATTTACATGGGAAGAAGAACAGAGCCAACAACGACTCCAACATTTCCATTATTTATATTAATATATTGAATAAAAGAACGTTGCAGCAACGAAGGGTGATGGGTTGCGCCAATAGTTCTTTTTTTTTTACCCACTGTACGTTTCATAAACACGTGTGTAAATTATTTCACGAGAGGAATGAATTTCGCCAGCATATATGAAGGCGGCAACCCCTTTTCGCGACTCGAGGCCGGTGTCACACCCGAGCGGGCATTATTGATAGTGTCCTCTCTCTGTCGTTCTGTCTTTCTCTTTCGCGTCTCGAAGGTGGCACCGGCACGTGGGCAGCTAGGCGTGTATCGATAATTTTCAAGATACCGTGACTGGAAAAGCCGAACGCGGTGAGGTAACACACAGGAGGCCAGTGCCGACACACGAGCGTCAAAAGACACAATGAATGGACCCCTTTTAATCGAAACAAGCCCAAAGCTGCCGAGCATAATATTGTATTGTTATCGGGCATCAGTTTAGACTTGTTTCAAAAGCGACCCACTTCAAAAGACTACCTGAAGAAAATATGCGATGTTGTCAGTATCAGGAAGTAACGAGAGATTTATTCAAAATTTAAATCAATCAATCTTCCGCTGCGACCAAGATGCTCTGCGAAAAGCCGTGCGAGCCTCTCTGATGCCAATCTAATTGAAGGCGGATCTGAAAGTGTCTTAGTGAATCCTAGTGAAAAATTCGCGTGGAATGTTACAAAGGCGAATGTGTGCAATAACGGTGCAAAGCGCGGACGTAACGCGAAGTACGCTCTTGAAATTTGTTACGAACCTTGCGAAACGTCCTACGCAATCCATAATGCGCATGAAGTGCCTATCGAGCAAAGATATGTCAATCGCCGTCAAGATATCAACGCGCGGTGCAAAGAGCGAGAAATCGCACGACCGAACGTTCGGCCTGAGTCGAACGTTACGTTACGTTACGTTAACGCGCGTTACGTTTTCTTTCCGCGAGGCCGCCTCGGAAAATCTCACGACGGACGCCGAGCGGAAAAGAAGCTCGGGCGCAAAAAAAGATCGGATAAGAAAAGAAATAAAAAAGAATGAGGAAAAAAGGAAGCGATCGCGCGGGTCAACAGCACACGTCGGGCGATATAAATCAACTTCTCGATTGCGCAACGTTGATTTATCGTCGAGGCTGGACGCGCTCGTTAGGTCTCTCTTTTTCTCTCTCTCTCTCTCTCTCTCCCCCTCTCTCTCCCGCTGTCTGTCTGTCTGTCTTTCTTTCTCTCTTCCAACCACGTGCGTTTGTGCAGCTCGCGAGTCGCGTGCACGTATTCGCTCGCGCCTCGCGTAAATATCGGGTCGGTATGCGCACCGCGCTGTGTGTGTGTGTGTGTGTGTGTGTGTATGTGTGTGTATGTGTGCGCGCGGGCGCGTGTGTAGGAGAGTAATCCGCGGCGTGTGGACAGCTAATCGGCGCCGTAACATCGCCGGGAATAAAAGAAGACTATTAACGCGCCGCCAATCAGCCTCGCTTACTTTGCGTTTGTTCCGGCTCGCCGGCGGCGATTAGTTCACTCGCGCGCGAATTTTCAACGTTCGGACGTCGTAAACAATCGTGCCGGGGGGGAGAACTCGTGAGGGAGCTACAAAATTAGCACCGCCGGGAGTGCGACAATTGAGACGGTGCCGTGGACAGTTTCGGTGAAATGCGCATCTCCGCATCTCGAAAATGCGACACGAATAAAAAGTATGCGAGTGAGTCCTCTAAAGACATGCACTTTCTCCGTTTCTTGTTTCTTGTTGTCGAGATGTAAGGAATAATTTCTGAACTATATTTAGGTGATAGAAAGATGGAAACAGAGAGAGAGAGAGAGAGAGAGAGAGAGAGAGAGAGAGAGAGAGAGAGAGAGAGAGAGAGAGAGAGAGAGAG